>NC_133324.1:462101793-462401793 GCF_042186555.1 Aquarana catesbeiana | reverse complement strand
CATTGCTACAAAGGAACCAGTGGAACCTGCCATATATGCCTCTACAACAAACATCTATTTGGATCAATCGATCCTTAAGCCTGTATGACACCTAGCCGTACGGCAAACGTGTCCACCTGTTCCGGTAAGCGTATTTGCTCCATTCATTCTTTGCTGTGGATACTGAGTATTGGAACACCACCTCTGTGAAACCACGTAGCACCCTTGAGATACCTCTCACTCATCTTACATTTATACTGCTCACCTTTGTTGAACATTTATATGACCATAATGTTCACGTTATTGTTCGTTAATATGATCATGGACTAGCTATATTAATACAATATTGTATTTGGCTTCCTGCATCTTTTATATTTAGTTAATTACTATCATGCTGCACAGCTGATAGTCACATTTGTGTTGATTTTTATGTATAGCGCTGCATTGTTTTTTCTTTTCACTGTTCACATTGTCACTACTTTGTTGATGCTGGCTGCTATACACCCTCTCTCTCTTTTTTTCAGTAGCGCAACCATATCGTTATTTTATATTATGTACTAATAACAATTTTTTCCTCCTTCCTTCTCTCTCTCCTCTCTTTTCTCTTTTCCTCCCCTCTCTATCCAGATCTCTCTTTTTCCAAGGATATCCAGGAACTCACCTCTCTCTGCAAGGATACTGTCCAGACAGAAGACTTATTGCCTGGGGGTGAGAACTCTCTATATTTTTAATCAGAAGAAGGGTGAGACTTTTAAGGTACCAAAGGAGTATGCAAAAATTATTGTTAAATCTAAAAATATAAAGTTTATTGACAAAGTTTCTTTAAAATGACCATGAAAGGTTCAAACGAAGCATATCATTCAGGTATCATATGCAACCACATCTTACTCTACATGTTTTTGAATTTGTCCAAAGAAAGATCGAACGGTATATTTGAATCCCCCCCGAGGATGACAGTCCCTTTCAAGTGCAGTTTTAAGTTATTTAACATGGAAACAAAAAACTTTCCTTGACCCTTGTTTGGGGCATAATATTACACAAAGGTATAGGTCCCCCCATCTATGGAGCCCTTTAATCATTAGGTATTGCCCTTCCATGTCTCTAATAACCTTATTGAGTGAAAAGTTGAGCCATTTGGAGAGACATATTGCAACACCTCTGGTTTTGTTATAAGCGTTAGCTAAATAAAATTGAGGAAAACTCCAATGGATGAAGGATGGGTTGTAGGAGGTAGGGAAATGGGTCTCTTGAAGGAAAATTACTTCCACCTTTAAGTCATGATAAAGTAGTTTTTGTTGTTTAACTGGGAAGTTTAAGCCTTGGGCATTTTTGTGGTGCCAAATTAGTCATGGATCAAAATAGTGGAAGAGCTAAAAATGTAGAGAATTTTTCTCTATTTCTCTCTCTTGCATTGCGTTTGCTCCACCTTATTTTTTAACTAGTGCTGTTCATTCCTGAGTATTTTCCTCCTCCCCTCCCTATATTTCCTATTTAAATGTCCTATATGGCTCTTCCAAGTAAGTTTGCTTTGAAGAAGGAACGCAGCTGCCACAGTATCGCAGAGGGCATGCTCAAGAAATGCGTTGCATGACGTATGATGTCATCTGATGGTTCCATCTTCCCCCTTGCGCCTCACGCCTCGTTTTGAGTCCCGCCATCCAAGCCAGCTCTTCCTATACATCGGTGTACTCCCTACAGTCAGCGTTTGAGTGGAAAGAACTGGGAATAGCAGGACCGTTCACACCAGAACTTATCCTTGCTGGAACATACATGCTTTTCATTTCTACTTAAATGTGAGTTATTCACCCTATGTATCATAAAAGTGTTCAAACGTCTACTCTCCTCTCTCCTTGTTTTTGCAGATCTTTGTTTGCCTACTTTCTGCAGGAAAGGCACTGATCTCTGATCGCCTCCTGTTGAGCTTTTCCACCCTTTTACTCCTAGCGATCTCAGTGATTTCCTTCATATTGACCCCCAGACAAAGGCCTCTCGCCATGATGGCATTAATCTTAGATATATGCCTTAATATCATCTTCCTTTATACATTTATTTTAAAGAAATTATGTTTGTTTCTTTATTTGTCTTCTGTAGGATCATTATTGGCTGTTTTTCCCAGTGAAGCATACCGAACGGCAGGGGTGCCATAGGTTCTCTCCTGGGTCCTCATAGGGTGCAATAAACACCTTTCTGTGCCTTTTGTGAGACATCACAGCAATATATAAATTTTTCTCCCCTCCTCAGTGGAGGATGTGAAGACCACATTGGTTCTATATTCACAAGTATTCTTGAGCTAAACCCTTGGTTGATGTGGTGTTCTTTGTGTAGTAGTTGTAGTCCTTTCTGATCATGATTTATCTAATCAGGATCAGTTGGAACAATATAATTCTACAATATAATTTATATTTGAATTTCATTTTCAGAATTTATTCTCTCTCTTTGGTTGTGTACATGCTCCTCCCTATAATCCGGGCTCTCATCTAGGAACTACCATTCTATATTGGGTCCAATACAAGCATCTGGTAGGCTTGCATTCTCAGCTCTTCATTAAACTACACGCTGTTAAATATATATATACAATTTTTTCCTTGTCAAAAGAAGTTTATTGAGTATACAATGTTATAAAGATACATAAAGTAAGTTTACAAGGATCTATAAAGTAAGCTCATTGTTTTACAGTGGGGTTTATATAGGTAAATATCATGAAATTTCAAACATTAAACATTGGGTTCACATAAACCTAAATTAAAGATATATATCATTTCCTTAGTTACTTTTGTAGGTATTTAAATGATTTATACCTACTATACATATTGTTTACAAGTAGAGTGTATATAGGTCAAATAAATTCTGATAATGAGCTTTAATCATAAGGTGGAGAAAAGGAAAGAGAAAGAAGAAAAAGGGTTGAAAGGTAGA
Organism: Aquarana catesbeiana; assembly: GCF_042186555.1. Taxonomy (NCBI): domain Eukaryota; kingdom Metazoa; phylum Chordata; class Amphibia; order Anura; family Ranidae; genus Aquarana; species Aquarana catesbeiana. The sequence goes on along the minus strand of NC_133324.1, from coordinate 462,398,898 downwards.
GGTATGGTCCACAAGGTTGTCCCGCTCGTCAGTTTATTATTCTTTTTAGTTCTCTTTGAAGCCTTAGAATGGGTGTCTCTGTAAGTCATTTAATCTGTTACCATGGCAACAGGACAGAGTCATTGAAGTTTGACAGGAACTGTTGTTTTATCCAAGGATGCCAAAGTTTTTCAAATTTTGGAATTTGATTTTGATCGATGGCTACCATCTTAGCATGGGACATTGTATTATTCATTCTGTGAATTGTTTCTGCTAGTACCAATGTAGGAGATTTCCATGCCTTGGCCACTGTTTGTTTTGCAGCCGTTATTAGTTGGATCATAAGTTTGAATTGAGAGAGTGTTAACCATTCCGGTTTTAGATTAAGTAAAGTCAAATATGGATCTGGTTGTATTATTTTTTTAAATATTTTAGATGCAATCACGAAGACTTCCTTCCAGAAGGTTTGGATTACTGGGCACGTCCACCATATGTGTAAATATGTGCCTATTTCTGGGCATCCTCGAAAACAAAGAGCTGAGGTATTAGGTGAATATTTTGCCACTCTAGCGGGTACAAGGTACCAGCGAGTTAGGACTTTATAATTTGTCTCCAGTGCTAAGATGTTGGGTGAAGATGACTTAGATGTGAGCCATATGTTAGACCAGTCCGTGTCTTCTAAAGTTCGTCCCAGGTCCTCCTCCCACCTCTGAACGTAAGAGGGTCTATTAAGATTTGCTACTCCATATAATTGATTATAAAGTGATGAAATTGTACCTTTAACAAATGGATCTTTTGTACAGATTGATTCAAAAATGGATAATTGGGATAATGGTGTATCCCCCTTTAGGAATGGTGTATAGAAATTTTTGATTTGGAGATATCTAAATATCTCAGAGTTTGGTAGATCATATTTTTCTCTAAGCGATGGGAATGAAAGGAATGATTTAGATGCTATGAAGTCATTTAGTGTCTGAATGCCTGATGTTGTCCAAGCTTTAAAAGAATTTGGGTAGATCCATGCCGGATAAAAGGCCGGATTTCTGATAAAAGAAAGGAGAGGATTGTGTGGAGATTGTAACTGATATTTGGTTTTTAGTTTATCCCAGAGAGATAAGAAGTGTTTAGTTATGGGATTATGAATTTTAAAGCGGTCTTTAGGATCAAGCCATAATAAGTTTGATATTAATAGAGGGTCATTTTCTGAAGCCTCTATAAATACCCATAATGGGATTTCCTGTTTTGCATGGTATTTGGACAGACTGGCCAAATGTGCTGCTCTGTAGTAGTTAGTAAAATTAGGGTATCCCAGGCCTCCTTTATTTTTGGGAAGATGTAGTGTGTGTATAGGTATACGTGGTTTAGAAGAGCCCCATATAAACGAAGTTGCTCTTTTTTGTACTATTCTCAAAAAATAGGAAGGAATTGGAATAGGGAGGACTCTGAATAGATAAAGCAATTTGGGTAGAATAGTCATTTTGATTGCATTAATCTTCCCTATCCAGGATAAAGGAAGTTGCGACCATTGTTTTATTAGATTTGTGATCTGTCTTAATACAGGAGGATAATTGGTTGAGAATAAGTCAGAATGAGATGCTGTTAAATGAATTCCAAGATATGGGATTGATTTTTCTGCCCATGTGAATGGGAGTGCAGCCCTAGCCGGAATCAATTCCATGTTTGTGAGTGAAATATTAAGCACTAGGCATTTCTTAGGATTAATCATAAGGCCGGATAGGGCTGCAAATCCATCAAGAGCTGGTATTAAGTTAGGACCAGAGACCTGTGGTGATGATAGAAAAAGTAATATATCGTCTGCAAATATACATAATTTGTGTGTAATACCTCCTACTTCAATGCCAGTTATAGTTTGGTTTGTTCTGATGTATTGGGCCATGGGTTCGAGTATAAGGGCAAATAATAAGGGAGATAATGGGCAACCCTGTCGAGTACCTCTTTCGATATTAAAGGCTTCAGATTTGTATCCAGCATATTTTATATAGGCTTTGGGTTTATTATATAATGCTTTGATCCATGTTAAAAAGTGGGGTCCAAAACCCCATTTTTGTAATGAATATTGCATATATTGCCAGGATACTGTGTCAAATGCCCTCTTAATATCGAGAGATAGAAAACATAAAGGGATTTTCCGTTTTTTAGCAATATGTGCCAATAACACTGCCCTGCGTATATTATCGCCTGCCTGTCTATTTGGCATGAAGCCTACTTGATCTCTATGTATTAATTTTCCTATAATGCTATTGAGGCGTTTTGCTATTATTTTTGCTAATAATTTAATATCGAGGTTTAACAGAGAGATAGGCCGATAATTCACACAGGAAGTATCATCAGAAAGGGGTTTTGGGATCATACAAACAATTGCCATTAGTGTTTCTTGCCGAAAAGAATGTCCATCTAGAAGTTTGTTAAAAGTTTCAGTGAGAATGGGAGAAAGTATTTCTGAGAATGTTTTATAGTATAAAGCCGAGTAGCCGTCTGGGCCTGGTCTTTTGTTAAGTTTTAGGTCTTTTATGGCGTTAGCAACTTCATCTATAGTTATAGGCTCATCCAAACTGCTTTTTTGATTCTGAGATAACTCAGGTAAGGTTATTTTTGAGAAGAAGGATTCAGCCTCTGTAGGATTAAATTCATTGTTTGTCTTGTATAAAGTTGCGAGATGTGAGTGAAATTTATGGACTATTTTAACTGGATTACAAGTGTAAACATTTTTTGATAATTTCAAACGTATTGGTTTGAAAGATTTGTTAGTTGAATTTAATGCCCGAGCCAAATATGTACCTGGTTTGTTTGTATTCATGTAGAAATTGTGTTTGGAGCGTTTGAGGGATTTATCAACTGACTCAGTGAGAAATAGATCGTATTCCAATCTAGATTTTTCCAGATGAGATTTTGTACTCTGAGATGGATTATCTTGAAATGATATGTAGGCTGCATTAAAATTGAGTTCTAGTTTTTTTGCTAGATTTTTGCGTTCCCGTTTAAATAGTGCCATTTGTCTTTGTATTGTACCACGCAAGACAGGCTTATGAGCTTCCCACAGTGTTATTGGGGAGATGTCTGTTGTATTATTAATTGATATGTATTCCTTTAAAGCTTGTTCAATGGCCATCTGATGTAGTGGGTGTTTGAGCATTATGTCTGGTAAGTACCACGTTGGGTCATGCGCTTTTGGTATGGCTGAGGCTATAGTAGTGTATACTGCATTATGGTCAGACCACGGAATCGGAATTATATCTGATGCAATAATTTCTGGTATCATTCCTATTGTTAGAAAAATATGATCTATTCTGGTGAAGGTTTGATGAGGGTGCGAGAAATAAGTGAATTTCTTTTTCATTGGGTTACTTTCTCTCCATGAATCTACCAGATTGTATTTGGAAAGAAGTTGAGAAAAAGGTAATCTAGAGGTTATTTTGGATGGTGTAAAAGGTGATTTATCTAGAAATGGGAGGAGGACCTGGTTCGAATCCCCACACATTATCACTGTTCCTATTTTGTGTGTATTAATCACTTGTAATATATGTGAGAGGAATGGTGTCGGTTGTTTGTTAGGAGCGTAGTAGGAAATCACCGTGATTGCTGTATCCATTATATAACCCATGAGTATCAGGTATCTACCTTCTGGGTCTTTAATTTCTGATGATAAGGTGAATGGTGTGGATCGGTGAAATGCAATTAGAGTTCCCCTTTGCTTGGTACAGGCAGAAGCCGTGTAAATTTGTTGATAAAAAGGAGAAATATATTTTGGAGTAGAATCTTTGGTGAAGTGTGTTTCTTGGAGGCATACTATGTGAGCCTTCTTGTTATGGAAAGTACGGAAGGCTTTGGTCCTTTTTTGAGGGACATTTATTCCCTGAACATTCAGGGAAAGTATATTCAGTGGTGCCATGGCAATAGATCAAATAGTTTTGACTTACTTTTTGTTATGCAGAGCTGACTGCGCAGATCAACCTGTGTGGACTGAAGAGGTGAATAGATAGAAAAGAAACCAGTGAATTCTGGAGTAAAGAGTAAACAAAAAACATATGAGATTAGATGATACAGTGTATAAATTATTTTTTGCAAGTAATCACAATTTACCCGTGAAAGAGAATAAATATCTCTCTCAGGGGAATAAGTGCCTTCGTCACACTCCCACATAATATGGTTGGGAGAATGAGGAGGGCTAATGGGGGTACACGGATCTTCCGCTTACAGGAGAGAAGTGCTATGTCAAAAGACATCAAAATGATGTTTCATTAATTGGAGTGCAGAATATAGTTTTTGTTGAAATTATTTATTCCAGGGTGGTTGTATATGGTTAGTCTTGCCCTAGGCTAAATAATTCAGTTAGAAAGGTACTGTTAATAACTTTGGTATTGATGAAGATAGTTTGAATTATTTTGGGATTTTAACCCTTTTAGAGTAAACAATTACATATTTTATTCATATGTAACTGTTTAGATATGTTAACTCATAAAATTGAGGTTGTATTGCTTCAGATTAGAATAAACAAAAACATAATTCTAGGAACTAGTTAGGTAATAATATATTTGTTTAAGAAAAGAAAGAAAAAGCTTCCATTGCTTCTGGATTATTGAACATATTTGTCCTAAAAAGTAATAAATCTATTGTTATTACCTGATAATATATAACTGAACATGAATTTCCTTATTTCACTTATATATTCTAAGGCTATATGAATCAGAAGCAATAAGAAATATAACTGGAATGTAACATGATCCCACACAGTGTGTGACTATCAGAATGCAGTTACATTCAGTTATAAATATAGGTTTTTTATAGAGAACCATCTCTTAGTATAATAAATGAAGAGATATCAGGAATTAGGATGTCAGTCCATTGAATCTTCTTGGTCCATGGATGATGTGGCATAACGGCCTCTTTTGTGAGAATGATGATTCCCATTTTGTTCTGAAATTTTGTGGGTGCTGCCTGAAGGTGAAAATGATGCCATTCTTCTGCGTGTGGGAGTGTTGCTGCTTGTGGGTTCTGTCAGATTTAATTTTAAAAGGGTTTGTTGTAGTTCATCTGCTGATCTGCTTCTGTAAATTGTACCTTGGTAGTTAAATCTGACTGAAAAGGGGAAGCCCCATTGATACATAATGTTGTGGCGTTGCAGTTCCATTAGTTGGGGTTTCATGGATCGTCTTTTAGTAATAGTAAGTTGGGATAGGTCAGCAAAAATTTGATAATTGTGTCCTTGAAAATTAAGTTCCTTTTTTTCTCTTGCAGCAATTAGTATTTGTTCTTTCGTTCTGTAATAATGAAATTTTGCGATTATATCACGTGGGGGTCCATCTTTCTTTTTGGCTGTGAGGGCTCGGTGTACTCTGTCCAGTTCTAAACGTTCAACAGGGATATCTGGCTTTAGTTCTTGTAATAGAGCAGTAATAGTAGATTGCAGGTCTGTCACAGTTTCAGGTATTCCCCTTATGCGCAAGTTTGAACGTCTGTCTCTATTTTCGTAATCTTCGAGCTTAGTTTGAAGTATTAAATTCTCTTTTTTTAATTGTTCCAATTCTGTTATATTTTCTTGGGTTGTAATTTCAATTTCATCCATTTTTATTTCTAAGGCTGCGGTGCGGTTTCCCAGCTCTCTTATTTCTTTGGTTAGGCTTTTTGTTATTTGGTCTGAGGTTTGTTTTAAAGCCTTATGAAGCATCTTTTCAAATTGTAATAATATTACTGGGGATACTGAGGAGGCTTGTGGAGAAGTTTGTGAGAGGATTTGTTCTGTATCTGACTCAAATGGAGAGTCTTGCTGTGACATTTTCTGTCTGTGAGAGCGCCCTGATGCTGTATCTTGTGAGGTGACTGGAGCTGCTTCAGCTGCAGTGAGTGCCTGTGAGCTCTTTGTGAGGTGATTTTTATTTCTGCCACGGTTTCCTCCTAGTACCATATTTCCTGCCCAAACTTTCACAGTTTGTTCCCTGGGGCAAAAAGGTTCAAATGGATACCTTTTGAGCCTGCAGGCTCCGCTTTGTCCTTCTCTTCTCTCCTCAGCGGTGTGGAGCTCTAACAATGCATGTCTGCTCCTGAAAAAGCATATACAATTTTTTCATATCATGGTATGCAATTATATGATCTATTATTATAATAATTGTCAAACATAATCTTACATGATTGTTGTTTCTTTTGTAGTATCTTTTTTAAAACTTCATGCAACACTTTCAGAAGCTCCTGAGGAAGGTCTTTGAGTGAAACATGTAGAGTAAGAAGTTGTTGCATACGATACCTAAATGATATGCTTTGTTTGAAGTTTCATGGTCATTTTAAAGAAACTTTGTTTGTCAATAAAATTAATATTTTTATATTTCAAAATAATTTTTGCATACATCTTTGGTACCTTAAAAGTCCCACCCTTCTTCTGACTGATTCTGTTTTCCAAGGGATGTGGTACTGAGCAATGATCCTTTATTATCCAACTTTAAAAATTCTCTATATTTTTTGGCTTTTCCACCATTCTAATCCATGACTGATTTGGTACCACAAAATCTGAAATGACAGATCTTCTCTCATAATGCCCAAGGCTTAAACTCCCCAGTTAAACAACAAAAACTACTTTATCATGACATAAAGGCGGATGTAATTTTCCTTCAAGAGACCCATTTCCCTATTTCCTATAACCCATCCTTCACCCATTTGAGTTTTCCTCAATTTTATTTATCTAACGCTGAAAACAAAACCAGAGGTGTTGCAATATGTCTCTCCAAACGACACAACTTTTCACTCAATAAGGTTATTAGAGACACGGAAGGGCGATACCTAATGATTGAAGGCTCCATAGATAGGGGGGACCTATACCTTTGTGTCATATTATGCCCCAAACAAGGGTCAATGAAAGTTCTTTGTTTCCATGTTAAATAACTTAAAACCGCACTTGAAAGGGACTGTCATCCTCGGGGGGATTCAAATATACCTTTCGATCTTTCTTTGGACAAGTCCAAAATGGGGACCCAGAAAGCTAAATGGCCACTAAGACAAAGTCTTAAAATAGCACAGCAATTGCACTCCCTTGGCCTAGTAGACATATGGAGGGAAATGAATCCCCATGCCAAAGATTACACACACTACTCAGCCAGAATAGACCACATTTTTCTGCAGGCCTCCGCCATTCCTCTAGCCACTGCCTCTAAAATCTGCAATACCTCCCTATCGGACCACTCCATCATGTCCTTAACCAGGCTCCGCCCCCTCGGAATTCAGGGTCCCTATATATGAAGTCTTAAAGAGTCTCTCCTGAGTAACCCAGTGCATTGCACAATCTTAGATAAAGCACTGCAGGAGTACTTCATTGAAAATGACAATGGTACAATCTCACCTACTACACTGTGGGCAGCCCACAAGTCGGTGATGAGAGGAAAGCTCATCCTGCTGGTTTCTCAGTTGAAACATGAACGCAAGGCACACATTCAGAAATTAACAAAGGAATTCCTCCTAATAAGCAAATCTCACAAATGCAACCCCACACCCGACACCTTGGCCAAGCTCGTGTACAACTTAATCTAGCCTTGACCACTGCAGCAGAAAAACAGCTTAGATGCACGGGTGCAAAATTTTACTCTCAGAATGACAGAATTAGCTCTAAATTAGTGGCAAGATTAAATCCTAAACCACGTACCCTATCTTTTCCCAAAATACGCACAGTTTCGGGTGACTTGACACAAAATCCCATCCGGATTATGGAATCCTTTCGGAATTTCTACTCAAAATTATATAACAACCTGGATTCTCTTTCCCCCAGCAAACTAGAATCCTTTCTACGGGACGTAACCCTCCCTACAACACTAGTAAATACAAGGAAATCCTAGACAAACCTATTACATCAAAAGAGATTTTGGAAATGATAAGATCACTCAAACAAGGCTCGGCACAAGGCCCAGATGTTTTTTTGGGATGCTATTATAAAAAATTTGGACCTTCCCTGGCCTCCTTCCCATGGCACAGTTCTTTAACTCCCTCCGGGATGGAGCTCCCCTGCATATGGACCTTGACACAGCTGTTATCCCTAAGCCAGGGAAAGACAGGAGTGATGTCTGCAACTATAGTCCAATATCACTCATTAATAACGATCTTAAAATCATGACGAAAAATTAAGCATCTAGACTTTAAAGTTTTATTGTGAATTATATCCATAAAGAAGAGGTGGGCTTCATTCCAGGGAGACAGGGCCTGGATTAGGTCAGGAGAGCCATAGATATAATCTCTCACATTGGGATGGAGGAGCAGCACAAGGTTTTCTGATCTATATTGATCTTCAGAAGGCTTTCAACTCCGTCTCATGGCCTTTGAAATTTTGGAGCCCTAATTTCCTAGGAATTATACACTCACTATACTCTACCCCTAGTACACAAATTTGTTTGATGGGTTACTACTCCAAAGCTTTTTACATCAGAAAGGGCACAAGAAAGGGATGCCCCCTATTGCCGCTAATATTTGCTATCACTATTGAGACTTTAGCAATTGCTATCAGATCCCATCCAGATATAAAGGGAGTGACCTGTGGTTCCCAGGAGCACAAGTGCACTTTATTCGCAGATGACATGTTGCTCTTTATCACATCTCCATTAATATCCACCCCTAATATATTTTGAATACTCCAGGATTTCGGTAAATTTTCTGGCCTCAAGGTCAACGCCTACAAATCAATAGCCTTAAATATCTTGGTTCCTTAACACCTAATCGAACAACTAAAACACCACTTCTCATTTATCTGGGCCCCTGAATCACTTCCATACTTGGAAGTTGCACTTCCAAGCAACATAAACAAACTGTATGCTACAAATTACCCACAATTTTTTGAAAGCTTGAAGAGGATTTAAAGACCTGGTCAAAGTGTGGTCTGTCCTGGCTACGTAGGATTAACGCTGTCAAGATGACATTACTCCCTAGATTACTTTATCATTTTAGATCCCTTCCCATACCTATCAAGAAAAAGACTATCGCTGAATTTCAGTCTAAAATTATTTGTTTTGAAAGGGGGCGTGGCTTGCGAGCGTGCTGAATGGCAGCATAACTCCGGAGCTCCGGTACAGAACTGGGACATAGCGGCACAAATCAATCCATCAGGTCCCGTTTTCAACACCCACGGTAGCAGATTACTACAGGGAAGAGCCTGGTACCATGTCCAGAAAAAGAAAAGACCAGAGGAAACCACAACGCCTGACGGACTTCTATGAAGTGAAGCAGCATGACGGTAGGCAAGATGGCGCTGGGTCATCATCTACCCCAGCAAACAAATCCCATAGCAATCTCCCCAAAATGAGCAGGCACAGTCACAATTCAAACACCCCTGAGAGCCCGCAGCAATACTCTCCTTCTCCACCCTCAGGCAGCCCGGCTAAGACCAAACTCAGGATGGATGGCGAGGGATTCATTGGCACAGCCAGCCCTGCTAATGACTCAGGGGATGACACACGTGAACTTCCTGACTCCATAGAATCTTTTCCTACCTCGCACCAGCCTGTGATTGATACTGTTTTAAAAGACATGCTATTATCTTTGAGAAGTTCACTACAATCTGACTTGATGAAATGCATGCACAAATTCAACAACAATCTACAGGCTGTTGAAACCAGAGTTGAGCACATAGAGCAAAAAATGGGGGAATATGCTACCACCATCAATGATCTGGTAGATTCACATGAAGAGAGAGAGGGAGATACTGACTGGATTAAGGAGAAAATCGCAGACATTGAAGACAGAAACAGGAGAAATAATTTAAAGATTAGAGGGATCCTGGAAACTGTACAGCAAGCTGAATTACGCACTTATGCCTCCTCTCTGTCTAAATCTCTCCTTCCTGACCTCTCTGATCTTGAGATCACGATCGACAGAATTCACCGCCTACCTAAACCCTCTTACTTATCAGATCACATCCCCAGGGATGTAATTTTGCGATTACATTTTTATCACTCCAAGGAGCAATTGATGCTGATCATGCGTAAAAAGGAACAAATTCACGCACAATATCAGCACTTGCAGTTTTATGCAGACCTATCTCAGTACAAACTACAAAAAAGAAAGAACCTGAACACCATAACTAAGGTGCTGAGAAATCACAATATCACTTACAGATGGGGATATCCTACCAAACTGTCTGTCTCAAAAGATGGACGCACCCACGTGGTGAATTCCTTGGAGAAAGGCCTTTCTCTTTTGGAAGAGTGGAATATCTTACCTGCTCAAGAACCAGCAAATGATAAATCCCCAGGACCTGTAGACCCTGTGTGGAAAACGGTCACCACAAAAAATGCAAAATCGCATAATTAAGCACAGATGGTAATTTTACACTTTTCAAGTTCCCAGCGAACTAACCAGGAGCTCATAAGCCTGAACTTTCTTCCCCACATAACGTTGAACAGCAAACTGCTGTATACAAGTTTATAACCTGTCACAGTTAGGATTGACTCATGCAGAAGTTGATCTTTCATGCCAAAGTTGATTTCACAACGTTATCTGTTTACTTTGTTCTTTCTGTTTTATTTCCAACACTTTTGAAGTTGCAGCAGATGGATACACAAGGCCACAGACGAAACAACCCTATCTTCTTACCACTCCAAACTGAACTCAATCTCAGCACCATACGTGAGTACATCTTATGTCCTATCTTACTAAAAGCTGTTTCTGTCCGCTATACCAGAAAACACCACATGAGGGCAGCGAGACCTCAAGAATGTTCCTTCACTACAAAATTCTCTAGCATTATATCCCCACGAACATGGGTATAAAAATACTCTCTATTAACTCAAAAGGTCTGAACCACCCCGCCAAGCGGAAATCCATGTGGTTGGAGGCTATTACCCACAAATCTGATATTGTTTGTGTGCAGGAAACACACTTTTCTGCAGCAGCAGCACCCTCTTGTATACACAGGAGCTTCCCTTTCATCTTTTCCGCCAACTCCCACAATAAAACGAAGGGAGTTCTCACAGCGATAAGAGACTCTGTGGCATTCACACTTCACAAAGAAGTTAAAGATACAAGAGGAAGATATCTTCTATTAGTATGCAACCTCAATTCAATCACCTATACCATTGTTAACGTCTATGCCCCCAATAAACACCAAGTACGTTTCCTTAATAAGCTATTACAAAAAGTTAAACTCCACCAAAAAGGGAGACTGATACTTTGTGGGGACTTTAACGCAACACCGGATCCACAATTAGACTCTTCTTCTGGTGCAAGATGTTCGAGCCCACATCTTTTGAACACTCTTCAAGCTCAGGAATTATTTGATGTATTGAGGTGCATGTAAGCGGGAGAAAGGGACTACACCTTCTTCTCTTCTCCACACAACACCTATTCCCGAATATATCTCTTCCTTGTAGACCAAAGTACTCTAGCCCATGTATCATCAACAGCCATTAATGCCATTACGTGGTCAGACCACGCGTCCATTACCCTCTCTCTGAAAGAAGAAGCTATATGTAGCACGTCCTATATGTGGAGATCAAACTCCTACTTAATGCAACAACCAGTATTCAGGAAAATCATAGAGGATCATTTGACAGAGTTCTTTAGCATTAACGCACCCTCTGTGCAAGATCACTTTACCTTATGGAATGTGCATAAGGCGTATATAAGGGGCATCTTTATACAACTGGGGGCAAGGGCCAAAAAGCAGAGGCAGCAGCATATAAAAGAGCTGACAGACAAAATTTTCCTACTCGAATCTAGCAACAAACAAAAGACATCTCATTTACTATCCCAACAACTTACACAATTAAGATATGATCTGAGATTGTTGCTACTTGAAAATTTTGAAAAGACATCAAAAAAACTTAAAATGACATATTATGCCACAGGCAACAAAGCAGGCAAAATCTTAGCTTATAGATTCAAAGGACTTATATAAAACAAAAATTCCATACATACTCCATCCCTTCTCCAAACACAAACTCTATCACCCTCAAGACATAGCTGACACTTTCAGTCAATACTACAGCACTCTGTACAACCTAAAAGATGACGTGAACACTCCTCAACCCAATATTGACGTAATTAATGCATTTTTACAACAACTAGATATACCTACATTGTCACAAAAACAACTTCAAACTCTAAACCAAAAATTTAGTATAGAAGAAGTACAAAATGCTATTGACTCCATTCCGAGTAACAAATCTCCTGGCCCTGATGGATTTACAGGGGACTATTACAAATCCTTCAAGCATATATTGAGCCCATTTCTGGAACGCACTTTTGATGTTGCTGCTGCCTCTACCTCTTTTCCTCCTGAAATGTTAAACGCAATTATTGTAACATTGCCTAAGCCAGGGAAGGAACCCAATACCCCTCCAAACTTCAAACCGATCTCATTACTTAATATAGATCTGAAAGTTTATGCCAAAATCATAGCATCCCGGTTACTAAATCTCCTCCCCCTTCTCATTCATCCTGACCAAACAGGATTCACCAAGGGTCGTCAGACATCTGACGCTACACGAAGGTTGACGAATATCATACACTTGGCGAGAGTATACAAAAGGCCTTCTCTGCTGCTAGCTTTGGACACAGAGAAGGCCTTTGACCGCATCCACTGGCAGTACCTTACCCAGGTATTGAGTAAGTTTGGCTTCTCTGGTACTATACTCTCTGCAATTTTAGCATTATATTCTAAGCCCTCTGCTCAGGTTCTCACATCTGGAACATTATCCAAACCATTCAACATAACGAACGGAACTAGACAAGGTTGTCCCCTATCCCCTCTAATCTTCAACCTGCTAATGGAGCCTCTGGCTATTTACATTCGAACACATCCCGATATCACTGGCTTCCCTATATCTAATTCCATACATAAGATCAGCTTATTCGCTGATGACATAATTATGATTCTAACCAACGTGGAAACTTCCCTGGCTTCGGTACATGAGGCTCTAGACATGTTTAATAAGATCTCTTATTATAAAGTAAATGAGAGTAAATCCTACATCATGGGAATAGGTATTGACGCATCTCTTCGAGTGAAACTGAGTGAAAGATTCCCCTACACCTGGGAAAATGAAGGGATAAAATACCTAGGGATAACACTAACAGCATCAACAAGCAACTTAATCGCAGCCAACTACACCACATTTCTGGGATCATTACATAAAAAACTTCTGGACATAGGCAAAACAGAACTTTCATGGACAGGTAGACTGGCTGCGTTTAAGATGATAATCCTGCCGCAGTTACTCTACTTATTTAGGACACTGCCAATCCCTGTACCCAATTCATTTTTCTCCAAAGCCCAATCTTTGATAAATAGGTTTCTCTGGCAGGGCAAAAAGGTTAGATGTGCCTTTAAGAAAATAACCAAAGCTATGGATGCGGGGGGAATAGAACATGTCATACTAAAAGATTACCACACAGCAGCAATTTTATCACAAGCCAAATTCTGGTTATCTCACGGACAGCCCCACAGATGGGTAGAATTGGAGGAAGCACAAATACCGGGAAGAAACCTAGCTGACATACTAATGACCTGCATTTCTAGATCATATCCACACTCACACATGTCTCCTACAATGGTAGCTACACTAACAGCTTGGAGATCCTTTTTAATATCAGACTTCTCTAGTCAGATAACTAAATCTATACCGGTCACTACTTCTAGCCTTCCACTAACCATCCCAAACTTAAATATATCACACTGGATATCCAAAGGTATATTAACACTAGCAGATCTCATGGATGGTCCAACAATCAAATCATTTGCGACACTACAATTAGAATACGGTCTAGCTGACAATGACCATTATAGATATCTACAAATAGCACATTTTTTACATAAATCTCCCACAACATCTATCAAAGTTCCATGGAGGGTGTATCTTTATCTTACGAATCCCAACACTAACATAAAAGGTATCTCACTTTTCTACAATATACTTAACAACAAACAAGTGTTCAAAAAGTCTAATAATATATTGGCGTGGGAACAGGATTTAGGTATGTCATTCACTGATGAGCAATGGCAAAAAGCCCTTCGCAACACTTTTGTCGCAACTAAATGCGTTAAATTATGGGAGACAACTTACAAAATAATGCTAAGATGGTACTTAACTCCACACCGAATATCCAAATTTGTACAACAGGCTTCTCTTTGTGCTGGAGAGCCTGCGGATATAGAGGTGCATTACACCACATACTATGGGATTGCCCAGTTCTCCACAAGGTTTGGCAAAAGATATTCAACCTGATATCAGAAATTGCAGGTTCATTAGTTACACCAGAAGCAGCAATAGCAGTTCTTTCATTATGAATAGAAAACATACCAGCTAACACCAGAACCATAGTCACTCACATATTATTGAGTACAAGACTGACTATATTAAGAAGATGGAAAGACGCTACACCCCCCTCATTTAAGGAAATAGTAGAGGTGACCAATAACCATGCTACATACGAGCTTATGTTCACTGCAGCTCATGGTAACTACCAAAAGTCAAAATTCAAGTGGCTTAAATGGTCTAAATGGTACACACATAATCATAAAGATAGAAATTCAGTATCCTGACTATATGCAATACAGGTTAAACAGTATGACACACTGCTGCATAATCTTTGTCTTTTTATTTCTTTATTTGGTTATTTATTTTAGAGCTCAGTTTCTTTAGCTCACAGTTGTCATTGTTACTTAAATAACTCTATTATGTTTAAAATAAACAGGTAAACATACCTAGTGATGGGACAATGTGTTCTAGCACTAGTTTCGTTAAGTTGCGCACCGCCTGTATAAAATATCTGGTTATTACACATATATCTTATACTTACTGTATATTAATGTATGTATATGATGACTATATGATAACAAAGGTGTCTGTAACTTCTTTAATGTTTTCAAACCAATAAAAACTATTGAAATTAAAATTATTTGTTTTATCTGGGGGGAAAAAGGAACATTGCTGCTCTAAAGAAACTCTAATTGTCTCAAAACTCAGGGAGGTCTGGGCCTCCCCAACTCATGGTGGTACTACCAGGCAGCTCAACTAGCTCAAATTTCCACAGTATACTCCAAGGGCCCCAAACCTGATTGGATAGCTATAGAGAGACAGGCAACCCCCACCACACAATTAACTCTCTTCTGTGGTGCCCCACAAAAATAAGACCCCCTCATACTGATCCCTACTCTATCCCATTGTCTAGCACTCTGTGACGTCCTCCACAATCAGGTCACTTTGGTCTCTAGCATAAGGCCCCTCTCACATCTATTCCACAACCTACAGTTTCAGCCAGGGATGAGACATCCTTGCCTTCCTATGGTGGCTGAATAAAGGACTATTCAGAAAAGGCCACTTCTTTACAGCATTGGGCCCTATTTCCTTAGGTTACTGCATCAGCAAACTAGAAATGCCTAATAACGAGAAATTCATACTCTCCCAAAGCACACATTTCTTACACACCATTTGGTCGGACAAACCTGAACCCCCTAAACCAACTCCATATGAACTCTGGTGTTCCAATATCATGAATAGGGATGTGCCGAACCCCCCCCCCCCCCAGTTCGGTTTGCACCAGAACCTACGAACGAACCGAAAATCTGCACGAACGTTAGAACCCCAATGACGTCTATGGAACTCAAACGTTCGAAATCAAAAGTGCTAATTTTAAAGGCTAATTTGCATGGTATTGTCCTAATAAGTATTTGGGGACCTGGGTCCTGCCCCAGGGGACATGTATCAATGCAAAAAAGTTTTAAAAACGGCCGTTTTTTCGGGAGCAGTGATTTTAATAATGCTTAAAGTAAAAAAAGTGAAATATTCCTTTAAATATCGTACCTTGGGGGTGTCTATAGTATGCCTGTAAAGTGGCGCGTGTTTCCCATGCTTAGAACAGTCCCTGCACAAAAGGACAAGAAATAAAAGTCATTTAAAATTGCTTGCGGCTTTAATGTAATGTCGGGTCCTGGCAATATGGATGAAAATCAGTGAGACAAATGGCATGGGTACCCCCCAGTCCATTATCAGGCCCTTTGGGTCTTGTATGGATATTAAGGGGAAGCCTGCACCCAAATTAAAAAAAGGAAAGGCGTGGGGCCACCAGGCCCTATATACTCTGAACAGCAGTATACAGGCAGTGCAAACAAGACAGGGACTGTAGGTTTGTTGTTAAGTAGAATCTGTTTGTAATATTGAACTGGTACATTTTTAACGTGTTTAGCCCCAGCCAAAAAATCTATTTTAAGCTTTTTGGAAAACATAGGGAAGGGTTATCACCCATGTGACATTTGTTTTGCTGTCTGTGCTCCTCTTCAGAAGATTTCACCTCACTTTCTGTCCCAATAACAAATGTTTTTAGAAATTTTGGGGGTTTTAGTGAAACAAGGATTGGTGATAAAGCATCAGTGGAACGGAGAAACGTTTTTCCCATATTAACTCTTACAGGAGAGAATTTCCCTTCCTAGGGGTAGATTTCATCTCACTTCCTGTTGTCTCCTTCCATTTGCAAGTAGGAGTCCTTTGTAAGTTGGATCTTTAAAAGTAGGGGCCTGCCCTATATACTCTGCAGAAATTTGGGCCTTAGGTGTTGGTGTTGCCACAACACTGTAAGCCCTCACAGGGCCCTGCTGTGAAATATTAGATCAAGAATTGTAATTGCATACCCCTGTTGAACAGGGGCAGAAAAATTGGGCCTTTGGTGATGGTGGTGGTGCTGGTGCCACAACACTGTAAGTCCTCACAGTTACTCTTGGTGGGCGCAGAAACGGGCCCTGCTGTGAAATATTAGTTTAAGAATTGTAATTACATGCACCTGTTGAACAGGGTCAGAAAAATTGGGCCTTTGGTGGTGGTGGTGCTGGTCCCACAACACTGTAAGTCCTCAGTTACTCTTGGTGGGCGCTGGAACGATCCCTGCTGTGAAATATTAGATCAAGAATTGTAATTACATGTCCCTGTTGAACAGGGTCAGAAAAATTGGGTCTTAGGCACTGGTGCTGGTGCCACAACACTGCAACCCCTCACAGATACTCTAGTTGAGCGCAGCAACAAACCCTCCTGCAAAATATTGCATCAAAAATTGTAATTACATGCCCCTGTTAAACGGGGGCTGAAAAATTGGGCCTTAGGCACTGGTGCTGGTGCCGAACACTGCAACCCCTCACAGATACTCTATTTGGAGTGCAGGAATGAGCCCTGCTGCAAAGTATTGTATCAAAAATTGTAATTACACGCCCCTGTTAAACAGGGACTGAAAAATTGGGCCTTAGCCACTGGTGGCGGCGCCCAGAACCAAAAATGTTCTTACAAGCTTTCAGCATGATCATTGAGGAGCAAGAGGATAATCACTTAGCATAACAGGATAGTCACTCAGCATCAGCATAGGCAGTCTTGAAGGGATCTGACATTTCAAAAAAAAAATTTGGTTACAACAGCATTAGGTGCTTGGTAGCTGGTGGTGATCCAAGACTGATTCATTTTTATGAAGGTCAGTCGATCGACCGAGTCGGTGGACAGTCGCACCCTATGATCGGTTACAAAGCCTCCAGCAGCACTGAATGTGCGTTCCGAAAGAACGCTGAATGCAGGACAGGCCAGTAGCTCAATTGCATACTGTGCAAGCTCTGGCCAGTGATCCATCCTCAAGACCCAGTAACCCAGAGGATTTTCGGTGGGAAAGGTGTCCAAGTCAGATCTTGCCCCTAGGTATTCCTGCACCATGTAAAACAGACACAGGCGATGGTTGCTGGAAACGATCATACCTTGGGGCTACGGATTAAAAAGTTGTCTGAACGCATCGGTCAGACGGCCACCTTCTCCACTGCTCCTTTGACTGACCAAAGCCTCAGCAACACGTTGTCCAGGAACAGGAGTTTGTAACCTCTCAGTCTCTGGCAACGCATTGCACAGACTTTTCTGCAAGGCCTCCCGAAGATGTTTCATCCTCTGCTCCCTCAGCGACAGCAAGATAAGGTCTGCAACCTTACCCTTGTAACATGGATCAAGAAGGGTGGCCAGCCAGTATTGATCCTTCTCCTTGATACCACGAATACAAGGATCCTTCCGCAGGCTTTTCAGGATCAGGGAGGCCATGCAGCGTAGGTTTGCTGAGGCATTTGGTCCGGAGTCCTCTGGGTCACTAAGGACGACATGATCTGCAGCCACCTCCTCCCAGCCACGTACAAGTCCATGGGTTTCTTGGGACTGTAAATGATCCCTTAAAGACTGCTGCTGATGCTGAGTGCCAGGCTCCACCTCCATGCTGACACAATCCTCCTCCTCCTCTTCCTGTGTGATCGGCGGGCACACAGGAACACTGTCTGGATAAAGGGGACCTTGAGAGGTAAGGAAGTCCTCCTCTTCCTGCCTCCATTCTGCCTCAAGTGCCCTGTCCATTATTCCACGCAGTGTGTGCTCCAACAGGTGGACAAGGGGGACAGTGTCACTAATGCATGCACTGTCACTGCTCACAATCCTCGTGGCCTCCTTAAATGGTGACAGAACAGTGCATGCATCCCTGATCATGGCCCACTAGCGTGGGGAAAAAAAACAAGCTCCCCTGACCCTGTCCTGGTGCCATAATCGCACAGGTACTCATTGATGGCCCTCTGCTGTGTTTGCAGCCGCTGCAGCATGGCCAACGTTGAGTTTCACCTGGTGAGCATGTCACAGATTAGGCGGTTCCTAGGCAGGTTAAATTCCTTTTGGAGGTCTGCCAGCCGAGCACTGGCATTATATGACCGGCAGAAATGCACACAGACTTTCCTGGCCTATCTCAGGACATCCTGTAAGCCCAGGTACCATCCCAAGAACTGCTGCACCACCAAGTTAAGGACATGAGCCAAACAGGGAACATGGGTCAGTTGTCCCTGTCGGAGGACAGAGAGGAGGTCGGTGCCATTGTCGCAAACCACCATTCCTGCCTTAAGTTGGCATGGCGTCAACCATCTCTGAACCTGCCCCTGCAGAGCTGACAGAATCTCTGCTCCAGTGTGGCTCCTGTCCCCCAAGCACACCAGCTCAAGCACCGCATGGAATCTTTTGGCCTGCGTACTTGCGTAGCCCCTTGAACACCTATGAAGCACCGCTGGTTCTGAGGACAAAGCACAGGAAGAGGCCATGAAGGAAGAAGAAGAAGAGGGGTGGAGGAGAGAGGTGTGTCAGAATCACCAGTAGTGGCATTTTGGAGGCGTGGTGGTGGAACAACCTCCAACACTACTGCACCTTGTCCTGCATCCTTCCCAGCTGCCAGCAGAGTTACCCAATGCGCCGTGAAACGTAGGTAACGTCCCTGTCCATGCCTGCTGGACCATGAGTCAGCGGTAATATGCACCTTACAGCTGAACGCCCTGTCCAGCGAGGCCAAGACATTGCCTTCCACATGTCGATAGAGAGCCGGAATCGCTTCCGTGAGAAAAAGCGGCATTTGGGAACCTGCCACTGAGGAACCGCACATTCCACAAACTCATGGAAGGGGCAGAGTCTACCAACTGAAAAGGTAGCAGTTGAAGTGCTAGCAATTTTGCCAAGCTAGCATTCAGCCGCTGGGCATGTGGATGGTTGGGAGCGAACTTCTTTCTGCGGTGTAGCAGCTGGGGCAGGGAAATTTGCCTGGTACAATCTGACATTGGTGTACCATTAGTAGATTGCCCGCAAGTACTTGGCTGTGACACACCTAATTCTACACCTTCATTCCTCTCAGTGCAGGTCTCAGAGAGGACTGAAGGTATAGTGGAGTTGGAGATCCCAGCTTATGAGGAGCAGTGAGAGGTCCTTCTTGTTCTTTGGTGTGGGTCTTTTAGGCATGCTTGCCAACGAACTGCATGGCAGGTCAACATATGTCTGGTCAAGCATATGGTGCCCAAGCAGGAGATGTTTTGGCCACGCGAGATACGCTTGAGACATATGTTGCAAATTGCAGCGGTGGGATCTGATGCACTCGTCTCAAAAAAGGCCCACACCAAAGAACTTTTGGAGTAACGCGCAGAGACAGCAGCGCCCTGCACATGCGGAGCTCTGCTGTGTGATGCAGTCAGTGTGCTGCCCTTAGGCTGGCCCCTGGAGGGCATCCTGCCTCCTCCTCCTCTCTCCTATCAGGCACCCACATGGAGTCAGTGACCTCATCATCCCCTCCCTCCTCATCACTGGAGCAAACCTGGCAGTATGCTGCAGCAGGGGGAACATGACTGTCAGATTGCTGTCTTTCTTGGGAACCCCCTCTGTCTGGGCTCACGTTACTGCCTTCCTCTAGCTGAGTACCATCATCGGAGCCTTCAAAATGCTGGGCATCCTCCTGGAGCATGTACCCAACACTGTGGTCAAACAGTTCAAGGGACTCCTCAGGAGTACATGGTGGGGCTAGGGAAGGAGTCACTTATGTCATTGAGCCGAGGGAAGAGGCTGCGTTGGCAGCTGCTTTGCCAGACAAAGTACCCTGAGTCTGGGTGAGAGGACGGCTTGATCGTCCACTCGACCAAGTCTTCCACATGTTGCGCTCAACATGGCCAGCTGTCAAAAAAAAGGCCAAGCATGTCCCATGGCCACGTGCTGATGAGGATGCACTGTGTCCACGACCAGCACTGTGCCTCTAGACACAGAGCCCGCTTGCCCTCTTTTATTGACTTGTGACTGTCTCCATGGCATCCATGCCATCATGGATGTGGAGCGGCCCGAAAAGAAGATGAAGACAAGAAGATAAAGAGAAGAAAATGAAGAGAGAAGCGTCACACAGCGGGAGCCTCCCTTAATGCCATCATGGATGCGGAGTGGCCCGAGGAGAGGAAGGGAAGAAGACGCCGACGCCACAGAGGAAGATGCCGGATGAGAACACCGGAGGAAGAACCAGAAGAACCAGAAGAAGAAGAAGAAGAAGATGAAGGAAGAAACCGAGGGAAGATAGAAGAAAGAAGAAGCATTTAAATAAAGGAATTGTCAAAAACTGTCTCTTGTCATTTTTAACATTTTTGACACTTTTTTAGTGAAATGGTAGGGGTACTTTTGTACCCCCTTACCATTTCACACAAGGGGGAGGGCCGGGATCTGGGGGTCCCCTTGTTAAAGGGGGCTTCCAGATTCCAATAAGCCCCCTGCCCGCAGACTCCCACAACCGCCGGCCAGGGTTGTGGGGATGAGGCCCTTGTCCTCATCAACATGGGGACAAGGTGTTTTGGGGGCTACCCCAAAGCACCCTCCCAATGTTGAGGGCATGTGGCCTTGTACGGTTCAGGAAGGGGGGTGTCCTCTCGCCCCCCCCCTCATTTCCTGCGGCCTGCCAGGTTGCGTGCTCGGATAAGGGTCTGGTATGGATTTTTGGGGGAATCCCACACCGTTTTTTTTTTTTTTAATTTTGGCTGGGTTCCCCTTAATATCGATACCAGACCTGAAGGGCCTGGTATGGAATTAAGGGGGACCCCACGTCATTTTTTTTTTTTTTATTTTGGTTCAGGGTTCCCCTGTGGGGAATTCCCATACCATTTTTATCAATGAACCTTAACGTGTACTGTCGGACCGGCAATTCATTAATAGCCGCGAGTAGTTTTAAATGACTTTTTTTCCTTTGAAATGTCATTTTGCTGTCAGACTGTTCTAAAAACGGGAAACATGCGCCCCTTTACAGGCATACTATAGACACCCCCCAGGTACGAAATTTAAAGGAATATTACGCTTTTATTGTTTCACTTTAAGCATTATTAAAATCACTGCTCTCGAAAAAAACGGCCGTTTTTAAAACTTTTTTTGCATTGATCCCTGTCCCCTGGGGCAGGACCCAGGTCCCCAAACACTTTTTATGACAATAACTTGCATATAAGCCTTTAAAATTAGCACTTTTGATTATTCATGTTCGTGTCCCATAGACTTTAATGGTGTTCGCGTGTTCAAACAATTTTTTTGCCTGTTCGCAAGTTCTGGTGCGAACCGAACAGGGGGGTGTTTGGCTCATCCCTATATATATACTGATTATACTGCAGCTAGCAGAATCAACTGCCTGCCTGTAGTATTATTAGTATCAAAACACCTGCACTTGTCTTCAGGTAGCTATACTGTAGATGCAACTGTGCGGGGTACACAGTACAGTAACTGGAAATACTTCAAGAGCCTACACAAGCACCTGGCTGCAGGTAGCCCTACTGTAGGTGCAACTGTGCGGGGTACACAGTACAGTAACTGGAAATACTTCAAAGAGCCTACACAAGCACCTGGCTGCAGGTAGCTATACTGTAGGTGCAACTGTGCGGGGTACACAGTACAGTAACTGGAAATACTTCAAAGAGCCTACACGAGCACCTGGCTGCAGGTAGCTATACTGTAGGTGCAACTGTGCGGGGTACACAGTACAGTAACTGGATACTTCAAAGAGCCTACACAAGCATGTGGCTGCAGGAAGATATACTGTAGGTGCAACTGTGCGGGGTACACAGTACAGTAACTGGAAATACTTCAAGGGCCTACACAAGCACCTGGCTGCAGGTAGCTATACTGTAGGTGCAACTGTACGGGGTACACAGTAGGCTTGTGCAATTCGTTTCGTAACAAATCAAAATTCGCCCGAATTTTGCATCTTTCGGACATTCGGATGAATCCGAATGTCCGAATAAAAAAAAATAACGAATTTCAACTAATACGAAAGAAATTATAGCGGATATAACGAATGCATTTGATGTAATTCGTTAAAGATCTAATGAAACAAAAGGTCAACTCAAAGTAAATCTTACAGTCCAATCAGCTGATTATTTTGTGCTGGAGGTTGGATTACTGGCAAAGTGCATTCCTGAGAACTGAGTGAGAAGGTTGTTGTATTTGAGCAGAGGAGAAGAGATATTGACATTGTGTGTGTTAAAAGATTTAATAAACATACGACTTTCCAAACTACGAATCATTATCACGAATATATATACGTACATAAATATCGAATTTCAACGAATACGAATGAAATTATAGTGCATATAACGAATGAATTCGACATGATTTGAGATTCAGTATAACAAATATCGACACTCTACAGAAATAACAAATTATCCAAAAACGTATTAACGTAACATAACGAATCTAACAGAACGAAATTATGTATTTTACGAATGACAACGAACCGAAACTAAATGAAATTTTCCGTTGTGCACAAGTCTAGTACACAGTACAATAACTGGAAATACTTCAAGAGCCTACACAAGCACCTGGCTGCAGGTAGCTATACTGTAGGTGCAACTGTGCAGGGTACACAGTACAGTAACTGAAAATACTTCAAAGAGCCTACACAAGCACCTGGCTGCAGGTAGCTATACTGTAGGTGCAACTGTGCGGGGTACACAGTACAGTAACTGGAAATACTTCAAAGAGCCTACACAAGCACCTGGCTGCAATTAGCTATACTGTAGGTGCAACTGTGCGGGGTACACACTATAGTAACTGGAAATACTTCAAAGAGGCTACACAAGCACCTGGCTGCAGGTAGCTATGCTTTAGGTGCAACTGTGCAGGGTACACAGTACAGTAACTGGAAATACTGTAAAAACACCTGCCTGCCTGTCAGTATATTAGGAATAGAAGAACAGGATCTAGCTAAACTGAATAAAGTATATATATATATATATATATATATATATATATATATATATATATATACACATATATATATATACAACACCTGGGATGCATATATATACACAATACACTGTAAGTGCAGCTAACTGACTCGACCTGCCTACTCTAACTTAAATCAAATGACACTGTCTCTCTCTCTGTCTATCTCTCTCTCAAGCCGGAACACACTACACAGTGCCAACGTGCAGGTGGCCTTATATAGTGTGGGGCGTGTACTAAACCCCAAAGCTTGGACAATTACGGCTCTCTGTACACACAGCGCTGAGATTGGCCAAGCTTGTGGGTCATAGTGCATGCTTGGCCAATCATCAGCCAGCAATGCACTGCGATGCCGCAGTGGATTATGGGCCATGATGCGCCACTCGAATTTGGAGCGAACGGCCCATATCATTCGTAATTCGGCGAACGACCGAACACACAACGTTCGAGTCGAACATGGGTTCGACTCGGACACGAAGCTAATCCCTAATCATGGATCAGAAGAGAGGCATCTCCATTATATATGCCTCTTTGGTGGAGAAGTCAAATACACCTTCCTATGCCCAAGCCTGGGAGTCAGAAATGGAGCTTCACCTGGATTCTGAAAAATGGTACCAGTCCTTTCGATGTTCCTATAAAGGTATTATGAATATTGCGCTTATTGAAGCGAACATCAAAATCCTCACTAGATGGTACTATGTGTCCGCTCAACTACCGAGAATTTATCCAGATGCCTCCCCTGTGTGTTACAGGGGTTGCAACCATGTTGCTTCTATGTACCATATTTGTTGGACCTGTCCTCAAATCAGAAGTTTTTGGAACAAATGAGAAAGGTCACTGGAGTAGCAGTGCCCCAGGACTTCACGATTGCTCTCTTGAACCATAGAATTGAAGAGACTCCTAAACACACTCAAACTCTGATATCTTTATGTTTTTGGGAGCAAAAATTACCTTGGCAGGGGCTTGGAAGAAGCCCAGGGTCTAAATCCTATCGACAAAACATAAGATCTCCTGGATTATGACGCAAGAACAACTGGTAGCTAAACCTCTACACAATGTACCTAGATTTGAAGTGATCTGGGAACCCTGGGCACTCTACATTAAAGTTCCACTCTACCCAGGTAATGCAACCCTCTAGGGGGACTATCCTGGACTCCTTGCTCATCTTCTCCTCTTTCTTTCCTTATCTTATTTCTGCTTTTCTGTTTTCTATTTTCAACTTTCGCTATTTATTTTCCTCACATGTTACTCACATTGGTACAGTGCTGTATCTCATGTTGGTACTTTTGTTCACACTTGTGAGCTGTTCGTTAGTAGACAATTCATAACTAGGTCCTGTTCTTCAGGAATAAACAACCAGTATACAGTAGTGAAACTAGCAACGCAATATGATGCGTCGCCAGAACCTGGAGTGGGAACAAGAAGGACACTTTGTTTAATGGTTCCTGCCAACCCTTGGAGACTCTCATGGGCCACAATGTGGTCCCTTTGGGGTGCCCTATGGAGACCCTTGAGTAGCTGGCCGGGCCCCCAAAATCTACATTACTTCTTTAAGTTCTTTCCAACTTATCTGGTCTACTATACACATTGGTAGGTTAGCACTAAATCTTTGCCACTTCAGATTTTGTGTTATTGTTGGCTCTTCACTAAAATGATAGATAAGTTCCAATTCTGAGCCTTTTTGTTGATTACCTAACCTGTACATGTTATCTTAATATTGTCTGGCTTTGCAGGCCATGACAAAATGTCTGTATTGTTAGTTTTGCTTTCTGTCATTGTACTCACAATAAACATATTCAAAAATAAATTACTCAATAGCAGTAATGATACTGCCTACATGAACACAGTGGAAAGAATGAGAAACTACTAGCCTTCTTGTTCCATATGAAATACCCTGATACCATTACTTATTAGACCCAGTCTCTATTAAAACCAATTATACACAGGCCCTCACTGGTCCCTCCAGATAAATTTACAGCTTTTTTCTCTAACATTAAATTTGCACAATTGACGGGCTCTCAATGTCAGATGCTTGAGATCCCTCTGATGGAAGACGAAATTGAGGCTGCCATCAACTCTCTTGCTCCTAATAAATCACCTCTGATGTTTTACCCATCGAGTAATACCAAATCTATAAGGAGGAACTTACTTCTAAGTTGCTGTCCATTTTCTTGGGGGCTCTGGAGGAGGGCCTTTTACCCACCTCAATGACTAAGGCTCTTTAATACAGAAATCGGTGAAGGATACTTTGGACTGTGGCTCTTTCCATTTCTTTACTTGATTGTGATGTTAAAATCTTGGATAAAACATTAACTTCTCACCTGAACAAAATTGTTCTCTCCTCAGTAAACTCAGACCAATCTGGGTTCATGCCAGGTAAGAGAAATTTTGACAGTGTAAGATGTCTCTATCTCCATAGCCATGGTGCTGCAAAGTATCAGAGAAGTGGGCTTGTGTTGTCAATGGATATACAAAAAGCATTTGATATGGTCAGCTGAAAATTTCTTTCAGAAGTTATGTCATGTATGGATTTTGGCCAATCCTTTATTAAGTGGGTTTAGCTAGCAGATTGCCACCCACAGGCTCAGGTACATACTAATAGGGATGTTTCTCAACCTTTTCCCCTCGAGAGGAGTACCAAATAAGGGTGCCCACTCTCCCCACTCTTGATTGCCATTGCAATTGAAGCTCTGGCACTATCTATTCGACAGACTCTAAAAGTGATGGGCAAACACTGGGGCTTTCTGGAGGAGAAAATCTCCTTATATGCAGATGATGAGCTAATATATTTGAATAGTTCTGAACAGTCCTTTTGTGCTCTGATGAGGGTGTTGGAGAGATTTGGAGAAGTTTGGGGTTTTAGGGTCAGATGAGACAAATCCATCGCTTTTCAGGTAGCCCCCAGTCCTATGATTATTTGCAATCTTCCCAATTGCGACTAGCTGATTCATTTCAAGTACTCAGGGGTCTTTATTCACTTGGCTCCCACTGAGTATAAACCCTTTAACATTCTCCCTATAGTGAATCAAATGGAAGGAAAGCTATGTATCTGGTCCACTCTGTCTCTCTATTTGATGTGCCAGATTAATATTGTGAAAATGATTTATTTGCTTAAGTTGCTATATATTCTGAGGGCATTTTTCTTCCTAGAAAGTGATTCCAAAGAATAGACTTTATTATTTCCTCCTTTATTTGGAACAACTCCCCACACAGGTTTGCTAAGGACTCATTACAAGCCTCTCCAGAGGTCTGTGGCTTGGTTTACCATAGAGTAACTTTTATTTTTATTTCCTAGCTGCTCAGCCCATGTATGTTTATGACTGGCTACACTCTGAGACTCCTAACCCCTCCGCCACCCTCATGGGAACCTTCCAGTGCCAAGCAGATGAATTACATAGCGCTGAATTACATAGTGCTGTGTTATCACACTGTAACAAATTCTCCCCAAAGGATGTATTTTACTTGGTCTGGCTAGTGGGGGAAAAGATCTTATATCGTAATCATCAAAGTATTATACTACATGCACCTCTATGGCATAATCCAAAATTTAAGGAACCGTATGGGCACAATTATGAACCTTGGTGGTTGACTAGGGGGTTTATTTATATCTCTCATGTGTTTCACAAAGACCTCTCTCTTTTGATGCATTTGCTCTCTTTAATGAAAACACGGATTCCAGAACAAATTCTTCTTCAGGTACCTTTTATTGAGACATGCATTCAAAACCCAATTTGGTGTTTCACACTTTAAATCTCTTCCTCTCCTCTGGAATGATTAATTTATTCTTCTAGTCATGAAAAATTTGTCACTACTTGATATAAGCATTTAAAACTGGAGGGTTCCAACCCCTTTGCAACCTCTTACAGGAAATTATTTTGTTATATTCCTACTTTCACTAATGATGACTGGGAAGATGTTACTGAAACCTAACAGGCCTTTATCAGATCTCAGTGCCATGTGGTAGCATGTTTTGTACTTTTTGTTAATAATAATAAAAAATCCAAAAATGAAAACCTTTAAATAAAAAAGTAGAGGAAAGAACTGATCATATAGAGAGGAAAATGAGGAAATACTCCTCTGCGTACAGTGATTTAGAAGACGGCTATGATGAACACTCGGATTAAAGACAGATCCACAGGAACAACCTAAAATCAAAAGCAATTGCTGAATACATTACCTCACCAGAGTGTATATTCCATGTACAGCAAATTATTATACTCATATACCTCATTATCATCATCCTCAGGACTTTATTATAAGTGGTGAACACAGAATTGTAACTATTTGTTGTCCAAACCAGAAATCTAATGATTGATACGCTGCAACATATTACATTTTTGGTTTTACCTTCATCACAGCAGTAACTGTAGCCACTAAGCAACATTTGTCTTTGTGCTCTAACAAAAGAGATTAAGATATTTGGACTTTGCTTCAATACCACACCCCATAGTATGAGTGTGCTACCAACACTACTACTTTTTGTTTGGTTTTTGCTCCATATATGTTTCAAGCCGTGATGATATTATTGTAGGTGGGCATGTTGACGTGTGATGGGGACCTCATTTAAGGGGCTGGATCTCCTGGTGGGAATATAGTGGTGAACATCGAGACGAGTTCTGCCCCATACCATGGAACATCTTTGCGTTATTCAGCAAATCAGTAAGATCAGTGATTGAATTTGTGTTACATACCTATGTGTAGGTTTTAATATGTGGGATTTATATTCCTGTCTGTTCTTGTAGGGTTAATGCTGAGCTGCTCTTGTCTAACAGTGTCTGATTTTAAAAAAACATAAACAAAACTTGTTAAAATTAAATCTACTATTGAATCCAGTATCAAAATACAATGTATAATGTTGCTATATTATAAAATTATAATGAAAAATTGGCAGGGTTAAGAGAAAACATTTTCTTTTTTGGGTATTGTAATACATTGTGAACATAAATGGAGGTATAAATAAAAGTAAAAAAAAAAAAAAAAGCAAGGGAGGATATTGCTCAGGACATTCAGAAGATTCAGAATCAATCAAGAAATTGTCAAATATAGTCAAAAATCGATATCAGTGATACAGTAAGTGAAACAATAAAAAAAATGATTTCTAAAATATTCAGGATAGGAAACCAGTAGATAATAAGGAATTGATTAATTATAAAACTCTTAATGGATATATTCCCATATTCCATTTGGTGTCATCAGGGAGAATAGCAGGCGACAATGTGTAATATGAAATAGGGTACTGATCTTCAGAACATTCTCAAGTGGCCATAATAGATCTAACATTTTCTGGGTATATAAGGAAAACACAAGCTTTCCAGGTTTTATGAAAGTGGGTGGTTGTCTCTTTTGCCATTGCCAGTGTTTCTTCCATGTAACAAACTGAATTATGGCATTTAGCTATAATTTCATCGTTAGAATATGTGAAGATTTCCAATGGCATTTGCTAATTTTTTTTGGGGGGGGGGGGGTTTGCAGGAGAGGAATGATGATGCAGAAGAAGCTGGTGGTGGCAGATGGAAATACTGGTACCATTCTGGCAAGTCAATCAGGTCTAATTGTAAATTTTCACAGAAGGAAGGTAGGTCATTTTTTATGCAACGATAAACTTGCTTGCCATTGAACGTAGCTTGTAATTCAAAAGGAAATTTCCACTTTTAGGTGATTCCTTTTTCTCTGAGGACATCCAGCAGAGAGTGCAAAGCTCTCCTGTTCTTCAAAGGATGATAAATCCTGGAATAAGGTGATAGTGTCCCCGTTAAAAGTAACCAATTTGTTTTGATGAGCTTTAGCAATTATTTATTTTTTAAAGCAAAAATTTGGCAAGCAGCAGATAATGTTGTCCCTTGGAGGAGCAGTGTCTGTGTCGCATGATCTTAATGCTCTATGAGCACGGTCAAATTCTATAGAGGAGTCAGCGAGCCTCTCCAATATATTGTTAAAGATCGAGCATAATGCAGATTTGATCTGATCATTATTCACATATTCAGAGACACCCCTCACCCTGATGTTATGGTGTCTACCTCTATTATGTAGATCTTCTAGATGTCTGTTCATTAGGGATGAGCTTCGAGTTCGAGTCGAACTCATGTTTGACTCGAACATCGGCTGTTCGCAAGTTCGCCGAACAGCGAACAATTTGGGGATGCCGCGGAACACCCTTTAAAAGTCTATGGGAGAAATCAAAAGTGCTAATTTTATAGGGTTATAATCATGGTATTGTCATAAAAAGTGTTTGGGGACCTGGGTCCTGCCCCAGGGGACATGGATCAATGCAAAAGAAAGTTTTAAAAACGCCCGTTTTTCAGGAGCAGTGATTTTAATAATGCTTAAAGTGAAACAATAAAAGTGTAATATCCCTTTAAATTTCGTAGCTGGGGGGTGTCTATAGTATGCCTGTAAAGGGGCACATGTTTCCCGTGTTTAGAACAGTCTGACAGCAAAATGACATTTCAAAGGAAAAAAAGTCATTTAAACTATTCGCGGCTATTAACCGCTTGCCACCCGCCGTCTGTCATATGACGGCGAGGCACCACGGCTCCCGTTCTGGGAGGGCGTCATATGATGCCCTGCCCTTTAAACAGGGAATGCGTGTGATCGTGTGCGCGCATCCCTGTACCCTCGGTGGCGGCATGTCATGGAGACACCGCTCGCCACCGAGGGGGGTAAACAGCCATTGGACATGGCTGTTTACCACGTGATCGTCCGTGATGAAGTCACGGCCGATGACAGCTGGTACTGCCCCATTGTGCACAGCGCATGTGCGCGATCAGGAGCGCGTGCACGTCAGTGGTGGCGTGTTCCCGGGAACACTACTCATCACCGACGATGGTAAACAGCCATTGGCCGGCGGCTGTTTATCACGTGATCGGCTGTGATCCATTCACAGACGATCACTAAATGTAAACACAGAGCACTAACTACCTGTTACCAGCTCTTCTCTCCTCACACACCATTTCTAGTGTGAGGAGACAAGAGCTAGGAGCAGTGAGTTACCGATCTGTGTCTGTATTGTACTGCACAAGCACAACACTTGTCCCATCGCCTCCCCCAATTGTCATCTGTCACCCAACAGTCACCCCATAAAGTGCACCTGTCACATAAGACTTCCATCAGTGACCATCAGCGGTGCACCTGTCAGCCATCACCCGTCACCCATCAGTGACCGTCAGCTGTCACCTGTCAGCCCTCACCCGTCACCCATCAGTGACCGTCAGCCGTCACCTATCAGCCATCACCCATCACCCATCAGTGACCGTCACCCATCACCCGTCACCCATCAGCCATCACCCATCAGTGACCATCACCTGCCTCCTGTCACACAGCCATCAGCGTCATGTCCAAAAGATTATACACTAGTGAGGAGGCGTTTCAGATCATCTCCATGACTGATGAGAGCAACGGGGAGTTCTCATCAGATTCCAATTCTGATTCTGAATCAAATTCAGCATTTGAACCCAATAGTGAATCGGCAAATGATTCGGAGGAAGAATGGGTCCCTCCTAAAAGGGCACGGCACTCTGGAAACCAGGATTATATTCCAAGGCCCAGTACCAGCGCTGCCGCCAGCAATAGGCCCCAAGAACAAATTCCCAGGCCCAGTACCAGCGCTGCCGCCAGCGATAGGCCCAGGGAACAAATGCCCAGTACCATCGCTGCCGCCAGTGATAGGCCCCAGGAACAAATGACCAGACCCAGTACCAGTGCTGCCACATCATGCCTGAGTACCAGCACAGGAAATTCAATTCCCCCAACTACTGGAGTGTCACGTCCCCCAAGAGCCAGGGCCTCTACAAATATGCCAGATGGTCTTGCCAACCCAACATGGCTGTCATCCGACTCGGGATCACCAATTATTCCCCCATTCACAGCACAGCCAGGTGTGCAGGCCAACACCCAAAATTTTACAGCGATTGATTTTTTTTATCTGTTTTTGCCCGACACTGTGCTGCAATTTATTGTGGACCAGACAAATTTATATGCCCAGCAGTATATTGCCAACAACCCCCAATCATCCTATGCCCATCCATTTGAGTGGAGAGATCTGAATTTGGAGGAGCTCAAATTGTTTATGGGCCTCACCCTAAACATGGGGCTTACAAAAAAAAATGAAGGAGATGCCTATTGGTCCACCAACCCTATCCACAACATGTCCATTTATTCTGCCGTAATGGCCAGGTCCCGATACAAAATGATAATGTGCTTTCTTCATAATAGCGACAACACCCAGTGCCCTCCCCGCAATCATCCAAATTACGACAAATTATATAAACTTCGCCCACTGATGAATTTCTTTTCCCAACAATTTGCAGAACTCTATGTCCCCGATAAGAATATATGTGTCGATGAGTCCCTGGTACCCTTTTCAGGCCGGCTAGGAATAAAGCAATATATTCCTAGCAAAAGGGCCAGATACGGAGTAAAATTATACAAGCTCTGTGAGAGAGCCATGGGATATTTGAATGCGTTCCGCATATATGAAGGAAAAGATTCCCAGCTCCAGCCCCCTGAGTGCCCGGCCTACATGGGCACAACCAGAAAGATTGTATGGGACTTGGCATACCCACTTCTGAACAAAGGATATCATATATACCTCAACAATTGCAAAAACCCTGGCCTGCGGAACCTCCAGAAAAAATAGGAAGGGCTTCCCACAATCTCTAGCAAACAAAAAGCTGCGAAGGGGGGAAAGAGCAGCATTGAGATGCAACCAAGTGCTGGCCTTGAGGTGGAAGAATAAAAGGGACGTGCACATGATGTCCACCATCCATGACAATACTACAGTTGAGGTTCAAAGAAGAAGAGGTCCCATTGAAAAGCCAGTATGTGTCCAAGATTATAATCTCTACATGGGGGGGTGGATTTCAATGATCAAATGATTCAGCCCTATTTATCGATAAGGAGGTCCCGATTCTGGTACAAGAAGGTAGCAATTTATCTCATACATTTGGCCGTTTATAATTCCTATGTAGTCTACACCAAATCCACAGAAAGCCCCCCCTTCCTACAATTCATAGAAGAAGTTGTTACATCCCTCATCTATCACCAAAGACCCCCCTGAAGACCTTCGCTCTGAGGCTGCGTGCCGACTTCAGGAGCGTCACTTCCCCTTCAACATTCCTCCATCTGAAGCAGGCCGAAGACGGCAAAAAAAATGTTGCATGTGCACCAAAAGAGGATTTTGAAAA
Source organism: Aquarana catesbeiana (assembly GCF_042186555.1). NCBI lineage: Eukaryota > Metazoa > Chordata > Amphibia > Anura > Ranidae > Aquarana > Aquarana catesbeiana. The sequence goes on along the minus strand of NC_133324.1, from coordinate 462,366,212 downwards.
GATACCAGCTACCATTGTCCCCAGTGTCCCTCCCAGTGGCCTTTGCATTGGTGAATGCTTCCAACTTTATCATACATCCCTAAAATATTAGCCCATATTTTTACCCATTTCCATCATCTGTGCTGACCATTTTCCATGCTTCCCCAAATAACCATGCCACTGCCTTCCACGTTAACTGACCATGGCCTGTTTTTTGACTATGCCTCTGCCTACCGTTTGGACTGCTTCCACGTGAGCTGACCCTGGCCTGTTTTGTGACTATGCCTCTGCCCATCATTTAGACTGCCTTCACGTGAACTGACCCTGGCCTGTTTTATCAACTACGCTACTGCCTACCACTTGGACTGCTTGCACATGAACTGACCCTGGCCTCTTTTATGGACTATGCTTTTGCCTACCGCTTGGACTGATCTGTTACCCTGCTACTGTAGTACACAGGGGTCTCACATATGTGAGGGGCTCCAGAATTGTTTTTCCGGATGGAGAAAACAATTTTTTTTTGTTTTCTCCGGGTTTCAGAATTTCCGGATTAGGGTCTGGAGTCCGGAGGCTTCATAGAGATTTGGGTGGGTCGAAGCCTCGACCCCTGTGCCCCTGTGCACAGGTCTTACCTAATTGCGGCCCTCAGCCTGATGCTGACTTACTGCCATCATGCCTCTGCCTGCTGCATGAACGGACCACACCGCTACATGGACTATGCAAATAATTAGCTGTAGCAAGAGGCAGTATGTTTATGAAGGGTTGGAGAGCGGTACAATGAGTGTCTGCAGGTAACAGTGTACCAGGACCAATATTATGGCTGTGCTTGCTGTCTCTGCCTGGACAATTTCTATGGATTGTGCTGTGCTGACAATATCCTTGTGCTGACTATAGACAATATTCCTGCCTGCTGCCTGGATAATTACTATTGCTGTTGCTAAGCACATCCCTGCCTGCTGCCTGGACCAGTGCTCTCCTCTGTGGATACTACTTAAAGCACAGGTAATGCTTTTTTTTTACCCTTTCCGCAATATAATTTATTTTGGATTGTAATTCTTGGTATGTACATGCTATGTGTTAGAAATATGAAGGGCCTTCAAAAAATGATAGGTTGCCAGAAAATTATATATGTCATTTATGCTCCTAGAATGCCTGATGGTGCTACTTGGATGTTGGGCCTCTGTATGTGGCCAGGCTGTGTAAAAGGCTCACACATGTGGTATCGCCACATGTCCTCTTTGCTATGCACATGCTATGTGTTGGAAATATCTGATAAATTGACATCTATGTGTAAAAAAAACGCGTTTTCATTTTTTTCCCACATTTTCCAACAACTTCTGGAAAAAAAATGAACTGTTCAAAAGACTCATTATGCCTCATAGATTATATGTTGGGGAGTTTGCTTTCCAAAATGGGGTCATTTTGGGGGCAATTCCATTGTCCTGGTGCTCCGGGGCCTTCAAAAGTGTAATAGGTGCTTGAGAAATGAGATGTGTCATTTATGCTCGTAGAACGCCTGAAGATGCTACTTCAATGTTGGGCCTTTGTATGTGACCAGGCTGTGTAAAAGTCTCACACATGTGGTATTGCCATACTCAGGAGGAGTAGCAGAATGTATTTTGGGGTGTCATCTTTGCTATGTACATGCTATGTGTTGGAAATATCTGATAAATGGACAACTTTGTGTAAAAAAAATGCGTTTTCATTTTTTTCCCACATTTTCCAAAAACTTCTGGAAAAAAATGAACCGTTCAAAAGACTCATTGTGCCTCATAGATTATACATTGGGGTGTTTGCTTTCCAAAATGGGGTCATTTTGTGGGCAATTCCATTGTCCTGGTGCTCCAGGGCCTTCAAAAATGTAATAGGTGGTTGAGATTTGAGATGTGTCATTTATGCTCGTAGAACACCTGAAGATGCTACTTCAATGTTGGGCCTTTGTATGTGGCCAGGCTGTGTAAAAGTCTCACACATGTGGTATTGCCATACTCAGGTGGAGTAGCAGAATGTATTTTGGGGTGTCATCTTTGCTATGTACATGATATGTGTTGGAAATATCTGATAAATTGTCAACTTTGTATAAAAAAAATGCGTTTTCATTTTTTTTCCATATTTTCCAAAAACTTCGGGAAAAAAATGAACCATTCAAAAGACTCATTATGCCTCATAGATTATACATTGAGGTGTTTGCTTTCCAAAATGGGGTCATTTCGGGGGCAATTTCCTTGTCCTGGTGCTCCAGGGCCTTAAAAAATGTGTAATAGGTGGTTGAGAAATGAGATGTGTCATTTATGCTTGTAAAACGCCTGAAGATGCTACTTCAATATGGGAAACAAGTGGGGTATAATGAGGCTTGTTTGATCATGTAGTCAGATTCGGTACCATGAAACTATGGTTGCCCTCCAACCCCCATAAACGTTGCACCAAATTGTCCCAAACAGGGGGGGACCAAAAAGAAAAGCGGGGCTCAGGGGAGAGGCACACTCAATTAGTAATAAATACGAAATGAATATTTATTGGTACAGAATTGATAAACATAAAGATATGTGTACAAGCATAACCAAGATGTGATCCTGCCCTCATAAAATTGATCAATATTTAAATTGATCAAACACAAACCATACACAGACATGGGGAACATAAAACATATGTGAATTGACAAAACAAGACAATGGCGTCCGGACGTCTTGGGTATTGATGTCTGCACAAACCACCTAATGAAGGAATATACAGCAATGCTGAATACGGTTTGTGGTGCAGGCATCAATTCCCCCGGGGGAGGGGCGGCTCAGGGCAAGGGGTACAGGGAAAAGGAAGCTGTGGAAAAGGGGGGGGAGGGGAATGGGGGACAGGGGGGGGGAGACGGGAGGGGATGGGGAACCTGGGAGAAAATTGGTCAGCCGTGGAGTGGGGTGCTGATGTGAGGTCTGTAATCAGACCTCAATGCATCCTGTGGGAGGGGGTATATTGGCCATGCATATGTGAATATGGAATCACCGTTCCCAAGGTCCAGGGTAGTGTGTTGCAGGATGTACAGTTCTCCAGTGTGGGTAGACTCTATGCAAAAATATGCTGTAGTAAAGTCACTGGGTGACAAGTATAGGCAGGAATACAAAGGGGGTTGCCTGGTACATTACCGCTTCCGGGTTCCGTCTGGGAATCCTGTGATACTTCCGGATAGCGGTGGCTCCAATATGTAAACAGTCCCTCCTGTCACTGTGTACAATGCCGTACACTGACCTGGGCAGTTCTCCGTAGTTCACGGGGTACTACTGATGTACCGCTGATATAGGTATGTGGCCAGTCTTTCAGGTGCACCTGTCGTCTTCCTCGCGGCTGCTCCAGACCATGGAGCGAGGCGCTCCCTCGATCAGCGAGCCGGCTTGCCCCACCAGGGGATGACAGCGGGCGTGACGTCCGGGCGCAGTGACGTCGACGCATTTCACAAAACAGACGTGTGTAGCTTCATCTGGACGTATGGTTGGCGTGCGAGGGCTCCTTCTTATTCTTGTCCCTCCCTCATGCACGCCCACCTAATTAGTTAAAAGGAAGGAGATTTTTCCAGTCTGTGTGTGTCTAGGTCATCATCCATTGTTTGTCTGCCGCCTTACTTATATAGAATCCATGTCCAATTACAGTAGAAAAAAATTCCTTCTGTGTTATAATAAATGGGGAAAGTTGGAAATATAAGTATGTACGGCAAGTATGGTAAAGTATATGTAATCTTACAACAAATTTTTGTGTTATCCATCTTACATCATTCCAAACATATAGATATGAATTCAACTATTTTTCATTTCATTCAATCAACAATGTCATATGTCGGACAAATGTTTAAGGAGTACACTTAATACATATACCCAGTTAGAATAGATAATGATGGGGAAAGATAGTGGGGGAATCAGATTAATATATAGAGGTATATCAATATGCAGGAGAAAGGGGGGGGGGGGAAGGGGGAGGGGAAAAAAAAAAAAAAAGTGGAAATACATATGATATAACGTCTTCTAGCCTGTTTAAGCTGCCAGAAAGGGCTGAAAATTCAGTTCTGTATTCAACCCCAAGGGAACCAAAGATCTCAGGAGAAAGATCCATCTTTTTTCTTTCTGCTGCGGAATTTGGTCAAAGTCCCCTCTTCTGGGGGACAAATTGAGGGCATAAATTCCCTTCACTTGCATGCCAGACAGTTTGCCCTGGTGATATTGGGCAAAGTGTCTGGCTACCGGTTTCTCCGGGTTTTTTTCCAGGATTTCCCTCATATGTTCCCCCAACCAAATTCTAAATTGTCGCTTTGTCTTGCCGACATATATCTTTTTGCACGGGCAGGTCAACATATAGATGACCCTGGTGGTAGCACAGTTGATGAGACTTTTAATTTCAAAATTATTTTTATTTCGAGAGTCGCTGAAAGTTGTTGTCCTGTGTACATATGGACAGACCTGACAGTGTCCACATGGGAACATCCCCTTACTCCTGGAGAAACAAGATAGCCAGGAGCTATCAGTGCTCCTAGAGAGTTCAGAGTGAATTAAGGAGTCACTAAGGTTTTTTGCCCTTCTGGCTACCATTTTGGGGGTGGGTCCCACTATCTGGGCTATTCCGGGGGTGTTGGTAAGTATACCCCAATGTTTTTCCAGGATAGTTTTGACAGTGTCCCATTGGGACCCAAACTCAGTGATAATTCTCACTGGGTCTGGGGCGTTGGGAGAAGGAGGGGCAAGTCGTAGATTTTCTGATGGTTTTCTATCTAAAAGGGCAGGGCGATCCCGTCCTGCTGCTTTTCGTTTGGCCCTCCTTAGTTGTTTATGGGAGTATCCGCGTTCCCCAAAAAGTTTATACAGCTCATTGCTTTCACGTCTATAGTCTTCCTTGTTGGAGCAGTTTCGCTTGATACGAAGGAATTGGCCCACAGGAATACTGTCCTTGAGCCATTGCGGATGGTGGCTATCTGCTCTTAGAAGTGTGTTCGCAGAGGTCTCCTTACGGAATGTCTGAGTCACCAGGGAAGAATTCCTCCTACTGATGAATAGATCCAGAAAAGAGATCCTTTCTCGGTCCCATGTATATGTCAATTTGATGTTACGAACATTGGAATTGAGATAGGTGATGAATTGTGCCAGTGTATCTTGGTCGCCCTTCCAGATGACAAACACGTCTTCGATGTACCTGAGCCAAGTGTGTACATGGCTCAGGTACATCGGCGAGGTGTATACCTCGTCCTCCTCCCACAGCCCCAGGTGGAGACAGGCATATGCTGGGGCCCAGGGTGCACCCATAGAGGTGCCATTAATTTGTTGATAAAAATTAGATAAAAATTGAAAAAAGTTATTTTTGAGGGCAAAGGTCAAAAGGTCCACTAAAAATTCATTCTGTGGGCCACATTTAGGGAAATGTCTATCAAGGAAAATTTCGACTGCTTTTATGCCCCAGTTGTGGGGGATCGACGTGTACAGAGATTCCACGTCGATCCCCACCAGGAGGAGTTCCCCCTGTATGTTAATCTGGGAAATGTGTCTCAGGACATCTCCTGTGTCCTTCACATAAGATTTAAGGTCCGTAACCATATCTTTCAATAGATTGTCTAGATATTTTCCAATCCTCTCAAGAGGGCCCTTTATTGCTGAGACAATCGGTCTCCCCGTCATCGGTCATCCCCTCCCGTCTTCCCCCCCCGTCCCCCTTCCCCTCCCCCCTCCCCCCCTTCCCCTCCCCCCTTTTCCACAGCTTCCTTTTCCCTGTACCCCTTGCCCTGAGCCGCCCCTCCCCCGGGGGAATTGATGCCTGCACCACAAACCGTATTCAGCATTGCTGTATATTCATTAGGTGGTTTGTGCAGACATCAATAGCCAAGACGTCCGGACGCCATTGTCTTGTTTTGTCAATTCACATATGTTTTATGTTCCCCATGTCTGTGTATGGTTTGTGTTTGATCAATTTAAATATTGATCAATTTTATGAGGGCAGGATCACATCTTGGTTATGCTTGTACACATATCTTTATGTTTATCAATTCTGTACCAATAAATATTCATTTCGTATTTATTACTAATTGAGTGTACTTCAATATGGGGCCTTTGTATGTGGCCAGGCTGTGTAAAAGTATCACACATGTGGTATTGCCATACTCGGGAAGAGTAGCAGAATGTATTTTGGGGTGTAATTTGTTGTATGCATATGCTCTGTGAGAGAAATAACCTGTTAATATTACAATTTTGTAAAAAAAAAAAATAATCTTAATTTTGCAAAGAATTGTGGGAAAAAATTACAACTTAAAAAACTCACCATGCTACTTACTTAATACCTTGGAATGTCTACTTGTCTACTTTCTAGAAAGGGGTAATTTGAAGTGTATTTGTACTTTCCTGACTTGTTAGTATCTCAAAAAATGAGATAGGCCTTCAGTACATCAGGTGTGATCAGATGTGATCAATTTTCAGTGATTGGCACCATAGTTTGTAGACTCTATAACTTTCACAAAGACCAAATAATTTACACTTATTTGGGTTATTTTTACCGAAGATATGTAGCAGTATCAATTTTGTTCTCTATAGTATGCCTGTAAAGGGCCACATATTTCCCGTGTTTAGAACAGTCTGACAGCCAAATGACATTTCAAATGAAAAAAAGTCATTTAAAACTGCTCGTGGCTATTAATGCATTGCCGGTCCGAACCAGAAGAACCAGAAGAACCAGAAGAAGATGGAGGAAGAAACCAAAGGAAGATAGAAGAGAGAAGAAAGAAGAAGCATTTAAATAAAGGAATTGTCAAAAACTCTCTTGTCATTTTTAACATTTTTGACACTTTTTTAGTGAAATGGTAGGGGTACAAAATTACCCCCTTACCATTTTACACAGGGGGAGGGCTGGGATCTGGGGGTCCCCTTGTTAAACGGCCAGGGTTGTGGGGACGGGGCCCTTGTCCTCATCGACATGAGGACAAGGTGTTTTGGGGGGCTACCCCAAAGCACCCTCCCAATGTTGAGGGCATGTGGCCTGGTACGGTTCAGGAGGGGGGGCGCTCTCTCATCCCCCCTCTTTTCCTGCGGCCTGCCAGGTTGCATGCTGAGATAAGGGTTTGGTGTGGATTCTTAGGGGGACCCCACGCCGTTTTTTTTTTTTTTGGCATGGGGCTCCCCTAAAAATCCATACCAGACCTAAAAGGTCTGGTATAGATTTTGAGGGGGACCCCACGCCATTTTTAAAAAAAATTTTGGCTGGGGTTCCCCTTAATATCCATACCAGACCTGAAGGGCCTGGTATGGAATTTAGGGGGACCCCCACGTAATTTTTTTTTTTAATTTTGGTTTGGGGTTCCCCTGTGGGGAATTCCCATGCCGTTTTTATCAATGAACTTCTATGTATTGTCGGACCGGCAATGCATTAATAGCCGCGAGTAGGGATGAGCCGAAAACCCCCCTGTTCGGTTCGCACTAGAACATGCGAACAGGAAAAAAGTTTGTTCGAACACGCGAACACCGTTAAAGTCTATGGGACACGAACATGAATAATCAAAAGTGCTAATTTTAAAGGCTTATATGCAAGTTATTGTCATAAAAGTGTTTGGGGACCTGGGTCCTGCCCCAGGGGACATGGATCAATGCAAAAAAAACTTTTAAAGACGGCTGTTTTTTCAGGAGCAGTCATTTTAATAATGCTTAAAATCAAACAATAAAAGTGTAATATCCCTTTAAATTTTGTAGCTGGGGGGTGTCTATAGTATGCCTGTAAAGGGGCGCATGTTTCCCGTGTTTAGAACAGTCTGACAGCAAAATGACATTTCAAAGGAAAAAAGTCATTTAAAACTACTCGCGGCTATTGCATTGCCGGTCCGACAATACACATAGAAGTTCATTGATAAAAACGGCATGGGAATTCTCCACAGGGGAACCCCGAACCAAAATAAAAAAAATGACGTGGGGGTCCCCCTAAATTCCATACCAGGCCCTTCAGGTCTGGTATGGATTTTAAGGGGAACCCCGGCCAAAATTTAAAAAAAAATGGCGTGGGGTCCCCCCAAAAATCCATACCAGACCCTTATCCGAGCACGCAACCTGGCAGGCCGCAGGAAAAGAGGGGGGACGAGAGAGCGCCCCCCTCCTGAACCGTACCAGGCCACATGCCCTCAACATTGGGAGGATGCTTTGGGGTAGCCCCCCAAAACACCTTGTCCCCATGTTGATGAGGACAAGGGCCTCATCCCCACAACCCTGACCGGTGGTTGTGGGGGTCTGCGGGCGGGGGGCTTATCGGAATATGAAAGCCCCCTTTAACAAGGGGACCCCCAGATCCCAGCCCCCCCGTGTGAAATGGTAAGGGGGTACCCCTACCATTTCACTAAAAAACTGTCAAAAATGTTAAAAATGACAAGAGACTTTTTGACAATTCCTTTATTTAAATGCTTCATCTTTCTTCTTTCTTCTATCTTCCTTCATCTTCTTCTTCTTCTTCTGGTTCTTCTGGCTCTTCTAGTTCTTCCTCCGGCGTTCTCATCCAGCATCTCCTCCGCGGCATCTTCTATCTTCTTCTCGGGCCGCTCCGCACCCATGGCATGGGGGAGGCTCCCGCTCTTCTCTTCATCTTCTCTTCTTCTCTTCTTCTCTTCTTCATTTTCTTCTCCGGGCCCCTCCGCATCCATGCTGGCATGGAGGGAGGCTCCCGCTGTGTGACGGCGTCTCCTCTTCTGACAGTTCTTAAATACTACCCCAAAGCACCCTCCCAATGTTGAGGGCATGTGGCCTGGTACGGTTCAGGAGGGGGGGCACTCTCTCGTCCCCCCCTCTTTTCCTGCGGCCTGCCAGGTTGCGTGCTCGGAAAAGACCTGAAGGGTCTGGTATGGAATTTAGGGGGAACCCCACGTAATTTTTTTTTCTTTTTTTTGGCCGGGGTTCCCCTTAATATCCATACCAGACCTGAAGGGCCTGGTATGGAATTTAGGGGGACCCCCACATCATTTTTTTTTTTAATTTTGGTTCGGGGTTCCCCTGTGGGGAATTCCCATGCCGTTTTTAACAATGAACTTTTATGTGTATTGTCGGACCGGCAATGCAATAGCCGCGAGTAGTTTTAAATGACTTTTTTCCTTTGAAATGTAATTTTGCTGTCAGACTGTTCTAAACACGGGAAACATGCGCCCCTTTATAGGCATACTATAGACACCCCCCAGCTACGAAATTTAAAGGGATATTACACTTTTATTGTTTCACTTTAAGCATTATTAAAATCACTGCTCCTGAAAGAACGGACGTTTTTAAAACTTTTTTTGCATTGATCCATTTCCCCTGGGGCAGGACCCAGGTCCTAAAACACTTTTTATGACAATAACTTGCAATATAAGCCTTTAAAATTAGCACTTTTGATTTCTCCCATAGACTTTTAAAGGGTGTTCCGCGGCATTCGAATTTACCGCGAACACCCCAAATTGTTCGCTGTTGGGCGAACTTGCGAACAGCCAATGTTCGAGTCGAACATGAGTTCGACTCGAACTCAAAGCTCATCCCTAGCTGCGAGTAGTTTTAAATGACTTTTTTTCCTTTGAAATGTTATTTGGCTGTCAGACTGTTCTAAACACGGGAAACATGCGGCCCTCTACAGGCATACTATAGACACCCCCCAGGTACGAAATTTAAAGGGATATTAAACTTTTATTGTTTCACTTTAAGCATTATTAAAATCACTGCTCCCGAAAAAATGGCCCTTTTTAAAACTTTTTTTTGCATTGATCCATGTCCCTTGGGGCAGGACCCAGGTCCCCAAACACTTTTTATGACAATAACTTGCATATAAGCCTTTAAAATTAGCACTTTTGATTATTCTTGTTCGTGTCACACAGGTATAATATTTGGTGGCATCGGCTGGTTCAATAGAAACCAGTCAACATTTGGCACGTGTGTACAGCAGTCAGTCTGGTTTGTCCAAGGGGCATGATTGAAAAAGGTCTGCCGATCGGCTTTCGATCAGCACTCCCAGTCAGTAGCTGAGTGTGCTGACTGGTGTGTTCTGGTGGGGGATTTTAGTGCAGCAGCTCCTCCCAAGCTCTTCAGTTTTTTTTCATTCAGACCGCTGGGTTAAATGAAAAAAAAAAACTGTTAGTGCATACTAAGCTTAAAGTGGTTGTTAAGCCACTCTAACCTCTATACACCATTAGCACTGCCTCCTATTGTAGTATCCCCCTCTGTGTGTAATTTATAAAAATAAATGCTGCAAATACCTAATTTCACTACAGAGATTGCGATCACATGACTGGCCAGCTTTCTCTTTTTCTCCTCTGAGAGATGCAGTGGGTGGGTCTGAGTTTCCTCTGCTGATGACAGTCTGGAGGGGGGGAGGAGAGCTGGTTGGTCATCTGATCACAATCTCAGGTCTTAAATGAGGTATTTACAGCATTCATATTTATAAATCATTCACAGAGGGGGACGCTGCAATATTAGGCAGTGCTGATGGTGTATACAGGTTAGTGTTATGAGAGCGGCAGGAGAGGTGGCTCACACACAAACAGAGAGGGGAGGGGGGAGGAGGACACAGGAGCAAATAGGAGAGCAGATAGCAGGCTGCTGTTGACAGAGGCACGTAAACTGACTACGGTGTCTGGTCTCAGCAGCCATCATACACCGTGGTCAGTTTACAGAGGGGTGGGGAGAAACTGGCCGGATCAGCCAGGTTTTTTAGGTGTTATAGGGGGCCAAATGACACAGGACAAGCAATGTGTCATATAACACGCTTTAAAAGAGCAGGATCCATTTTTTTTTTTAGGTTAACAAATGCTTTAACTTCCCCCCATCCCATAGCTCACTCCTTTCGTTATCTTAACAACTATCTCAGTTCTATTGCCATTGCTGAGTATGTATTTGAGGTTTTTTTTCTCAGAGGTGGCCCTACTATATATTTTGCTAAATTTATCAGTGTATCAGTATTGCTTGGACCTCAAAAGCTTGTCCTAAAAAAATTAATGTTAGTATTATAGGCAGTTGTTTTTGATGAAAATGCATTATTATGGTTATAAGCGTTAGATGTAATTTGTTTTCTCTCTCCCTCAAAAATTGTGACCTATAAAAGTTTAAAAGGTGTGATTAAAGTCTATACAATCTATACAAATTTTCAGTCTTCACACTTAGAAAATAGACAATAATTGATTTGTTTTAATCATTAAATCTGCCTACTCTCTCCCTATAAAATAGCAATCAAATAGGTTTCAAAAAGTCTGATTAAAATAATTTTTTGTTTCATGTTAAAACCTGCCTAGTTTCTCTATCTTCAAAGCTTGGCAAAGACACTAAAGCTGGATTCACACCTATGCATTTTTAGTGCCTTTTGCATTTTACAGATTTGCACTACAGTCCATTTACAATGGTTTCCTATGGAACAAATTCTGTAGCGCAAATCTGCAAAATGCAAAAGTCACTAAAATGCATTCCGTCTGTGAAATATTTCTTGCTTAAACTGATATTTTTTACTCTAAAATATTCCTCATCTCTACCCCTAACAAAATTGACAAGTAGTAATGCTTGCTTAATGTACAGCAAGTCTATACAATATTTGTGGCTGCTGTCTCTGTAATATCATTCTCCAGTTGTTATTGCGTTAAAAAATTGACTAATCTCTCCCTCTTATATTGATGATCTGAGCCCCAATCAAACTGCTTACATAATTCCCAGCTACCGTGCCATATGTTTGCTGTTGTTTCTGAAACATGGCAGTGTATTTTATTTATGTTACCATAACAACTGACTTATATCTGGAATATAGGTTTGTGGTGCAAGCTATGCTGTGTGACTTGTGTTGATACTGTTTTCCATTTTGTTTGAAGTCAATAGCTTTATTGTATTTTTATTTTTTCAAAGTGTATAAGCCTTATTGTTAGCCATATTGTTTCTGCTACTTTCAATGCTCAATTATGGCCTCTCACTGTGACTCAACTTTCTTTGCAAAAATTTTCCAATAAAGAATTTTCTTTTTTTATCCTTTTCATTGCCGGAGCCATGTTTGCAATTTACAAGCACATTTTATGTCTGGAGAATAGACAGACATCTTATATTTTCTGAAAACAGTGATCCTGGAAAAAAAAGGTGGTAGCTGCAGTTTTTTCATGTAACATGATATTAGAGCAATTGTTTTCCATATGAATATTTTCACGCATTGCAAATATTTTATAAATCCTTTGCACAGCCTCTGCCTGTCAGGCTTCCCAGCCCTTCTATAATGAGTCAATTAGCCTGGCAGGTCAACTTGTGGACCAGAACAGCCAGGCTGAGGACCCACCCAGTCTCTTCCACAGCCTGAACTTCAGGACCAACAGAGGAATTTTTTGATCAGCTTCCTAAAGGGAGACTAATCTATTTCCCTCACCCGACTTCCCTGAAGCCCAAAACTGCTCCAATCTGCATTCTAGGTGACAAATATCTCCCATACAGCACCTTATCTGCCATTTTAGCCCAGATCCTGTCAAAGACCAAACAGTACTTTTTAGGATTACTTTTTGTGTGCGTGTGTTAGATACAACCATGGTTGCTGTTTAGGTGCTTGCATTTTTTGTTTGTGTATTTGTTAATCTTTATATATTTAATGTTTATCTATATACCATATTTATCAGTGTATAACACGAACAGGCGTAAAACACGCACCTTAATTTTAAAAGGGAAGTTTCAGGAAAAAACGTACATTTAAAATAAAGAATTTTTAAGCAAAATAAGGGTCAGTGCCCATCAATGCAGCCCTATCAGTGCCCATCTGCAGCCTGATCAATGCCCATCTGCAGTCTTGCCCATCATTGCAGCCTGATCAGTGCCCATCTGCAGTCTTACCACTCTTTGCAGCCTGATCATTGCCCATCTGCAGCCTTGCCCCTCTTTGCAGCATGATTAGTGCCCATCTGCAGGAGGCGGAACTAGGCGTCATTGCAAGTGGAACTAAGTACACAGGAGATTCGGCTCTGTCTATTTCAGTGGTGCACGTTCCTTTCTTTCCCATCGAGGCAGCTGTTTGGCGTATAACACGCACAAACGATTTCCCCCATATTTAAGTGATAAATATGGTATGTTTATTTTCAACTAATAAAATGGGTTGGGTTTTAGTGTTTTAGGGTTTATTTTTTGGAGGTATACAGTATATTTAAAGTGGATATAAACTTACCACTCACCCAGTATAAACTAATGGCACCTATTAATGTATATATAAATGCAACCCTTTCTGCATGTGTCAGATAAGGGTACTCACCGAGGCCGAGTTGCTGAGAGCGGTAACCTCTTGTGACTAAGCGCACTCCACTCCTGGAGATGGTACAGGGGGTGAAGGGCACAAAGAGGCACGAGTCACCAGCAGGCTGGGCAGGTCTTGCATGAAGGTCATTCCGTTATTACGTTTTTTTATCTGTAACTCTCTTTTCTGTAATTGTCTCTGTCCATTGGCAACATTCTAATTTGTAACGTCACTGCTTTTAAAGTTTTACCAGCTACTTTATATTTTTTAGGACAGTCATTATCATTTGTTATTAACTTTATGGTAAGAATTGCATCAAGATTGCCTAGGTTTTGATATAGACAAAAGATTGTAATCACTTATTATATTTATCAGCAAGCAAATAAGTGAGGTGGTATAATCGCCAAAACAATTCTATAAGACAAAGCGATGGTTGGGAAGCACCATTTAGCTGCAGTTAAAAGTTGAGTGGCTTCCTTTTCCTCCTCCTCCCAGGTACAGAGCAGCCAGTTGTCTACAACTGCTGCTAATGAACCCTCTTCTTCCTCCTCCTCCTTCTCCTTTTCTGTTAATCCCATCATAGCTTTACAAACTGTCAATGAGACAGTATTATTTGATCACATGATCACTGACTAACTTATGGAGAATGACCTTGGTCATGCCCAAGCTTTGCTCTTTTTAAATATTGAGGGTTGGGAAGACAGTACTATGTCCATAGAATGTCCATGTACATAGAAGGAGGCAGTGATGTTCAAGAAGATGGCGCTTACAGCAATGTGGGCTAAGGGTGAGGTGGCAGACCATACATGGGTGCCAACAAATTGTTTTGCATGGAAATTTGGCATTTAATATTGTAGGCCTGTAACTCTTATGCCCTGTACACATGGTCGGACTTTGTTCGGACATTCCGACAACAAAATCCTAGGATTTTTTTCGACGGATGTTGGCTCAAACTTGTTTTGCGTACACATGGTCGCACAAAGTTGCCGGAATTTCCGATCGCCAACAACGCGGTGACGTCAACCACGTCCGACGAGACTAGAAAAGGCCAGTTCAGAACCAAGCACGGCACCCTTTGGGCTCCTTTTGCTAATCTCGTGTTAGTAAAAGCTTGTTGAGAGACGATTCGCGCTTTTTCAGACTCGTGGCTTTCAGATCGTTTTCTGCGTTTCAGTTTGTGCTTGTGGGTTTGTATCTGCTCTTCAGTGCATGCAAGCAAGTTCTGCGTGACTTTAATTAGTCATTGTGATCTTGTTCGTTCGTTACTGTTTTTCAGGTCGCTCTTCACAGGCCTTGCTGTTCTTCAGTGCGTTCTGTTACTTCATTCTGAGCAGCCGACTGTTTTCTAGCCATGTTGCATATACATACTCCTCATAGAGTTTGTGCTGTGCGGGGGCTTGGTGTTGGGGTCCTGACCTTGACACAAGTCCAGTCTATGAACAGGGTGGGGAGGAGTTCATGGACCAAGAATTGGTTGCTTCAGCGTGACCAGTTCTCTCATATGCCTTTGCTCCGTGAGATCCGTGAGAATAATCCTGATGATTTCAGGAACTTTCTCAGGATGACGGATCCCGTATTTCACCGTCTGCTGGCTTCGCTGACCCCCTATATCAGCAGGCAGGATACCTACATGAGGCAAGCCATCACTGCAGAGCAGAGGCTTGTCGCTACACTGCGGTACTTGGCGTCAGGGAGAAGCCTGCAGGACTTGAAGTTCTCGACAGGCATCTCCCCCCAGGCCCTGGGTATCATTATCCCAGAGACCTGTTCTGCCATCATCCAGGTCCTGCAGAAGGAGTATATGAAGTTAAGATTTTTATCCTTTAATATCACATTTTATTGTATTGAATGTTTGATAATATATTGTATTTCTTTCCTCATTCCCTAATTACCATGATTGTAATATGCTGTGAATGTCCCCTTTGTCCTCATGCATGCTGGATTTTTATGTAATTATTTTTTTAGTCCTTCATACATATTTGCCTTCAATAACCTCCCCAGCATGCTCTCCTGCCCTATATTCACCTCATGTAGTCACTTAACAATGTATTTTGTCAGCTCCATAGTAGTGCTTTACCCCAAACAATCCCTAAAATGTTTAGAAATGTGATTTGTGCTTTAAATTCAGGCAGAGTGAGTATGTGTATTTATATCTTCGTATTATGACACTTCTTACCTGTCCAGTGGGCTGCCAATAGTGTAACTAAGGAGGGGCTGTTCCAAGTAATACCCTGTATTTAGGCATTCATCTCTCAATGAAGTGAAGAGGGTTACCTGTCCAAGATTCCCCCCCTATAATGTTAAAAATGGCCCATGAGAGGGGGGGATATGATAGGTGTACCTTATACTTTGGTGTTGTTAAATTCCCCTTAATAAATGCTATCTGGAGGTTGGCCAAGAATGTTTGTGTCTAATCTGCTTGCCATGTTTATGTGCAAAAATAGTAATTTTTTTGTTTTCCTCAACAGTTTCCTTCCACGCCACAGGAATGGCAGACTGTGGCCTCCCACTTTGCCCAGCAGTGGGACTTTCCTAACTGCGGAGGGGCAATTGATGGGAAACACGTCCACATCGTCCCACCACCCAACTCGGGGTCGTACTATTTCAACTATAAGGGGTTCAATAGTATTGTGATGTTGGCGGTGGTGTCAGCTAAATACGACTTCTTGTATGTGGACGTGGGGAAGAATGGCCGGATGTCCGATGGTGGAGTCATCGCCCAGACTGAGTTTTACAGGCGTCTCCAGAATGGCAGCTTGGACTTGCCACCTCCAGAGGACAATGTGGAAGGACTCCCATTCGTCTTCGTTGCTGATGAAGCGTTTGTGCTTGGGGACCATCTTATGCGGCCATTCCCTATGAGGACCCTCACCCCGGAACAGAGGGTTTTTAATTACCGGCTGGCCAGAGCCAGAAGAGTGGTGGAGAACACATTTGGAATCCTGGCCAGCCGGTTCCGCCTATTTCTGACATCCATCCATATGGCGGAGTATAAACTTAATCATATAATCCTGGAGTGCTGTATTCTCCATAACTTTTTACGCCAACATTCGGCCAACTATGCTGACTCAGTTGGGCCTGAGGCCGGAATGATACATGAAACCACACTGACGGCGCTTGAAAGTGGCCGTCCTGGCTTGCCCTCCCTGAGTGCCCGTGATGACCGGTTACGATACCTGGAGTTCTTTGCGGGTAGGGGGGCCATCAATATGCCAGCAAATTTGTGAAGCCTTTATCAAATAAAAAAACAAAAAAAAGAAAATCTTTGTTTTGACATTTACTGCTTGTGTTTGTTTTAGATGACTCTGACAGAAATGTGGTGTGAAATGGCGTGATTGTGTAAGCTTATACAAAGCACTGTTGGGTGTTATTTACTAAAGGCAAAGACACTTTGCACTACAAGTGCACTTGAAACTGCACTGAAACTGCACTTGTAGTGCAAAGAGGATTTGCCCTTAGGAAATAACCCCCATTTTCAAACAAAGCAGCAATTAGAGCCCCACAAAAGTGTTGTAGCCTTGAGACAATAATCCACACATTCTTGATGAACAATCTTTTTAATACCTGCACAATCACATGTGCATTTAGAAAAGGTTTTTAAAACAAACCAACATGTTTGTTGTATAACAATTTTTGGGGTAGCATTATAAAAAATAGAAATGTCCATTTAAGCTATTACAGGCATGTGTAAAACCAACAAAAAAGACACAAATCTTGAACTTACAAAGTTCACATTTGCTAGAATTTGAAGGCAATATCAGACATGAGTATTTAGGAACTGTGTTTGATATTGCGTTCAGATGGGGTGAAGTCACCCCAGGAAAAGCCAAATTTGGAAGATGCACACAAATTTCCCAATGTCAACATGTGCTAGCTGCCATCACGGGGGATCAAGGGACGTGTTTTGGGGGAGCAACCCCTTCCTGTCAGCTACTTTATTATTGAGGAAGGGGTTGCACCCCCAAAACGCGTCCATTGATCTCCCGTGATGGCAGATAGCACATGTTGGCACACTGTGTGCATCCTCCAAATTTAGCTTTTTGAAAAATCGCTAAAACATTTAGAACATTGTAGCACACCAAAAAACAAAGGGATTTTGAGGGGTTTTAAACTCGCCCCAAAGCATCAATGATGTTTTTATTTTTTTTTAATAACATCATTGATGTTTTTCTTGAGGTTTTCCTATTGTAAATTATAGCCCATGATCTCCCCGATCAGGATCTGGGCACTTTCTGATGTGAAAGGATCTGGATCCACAACATCACAATCACCTAAAAAGAGAGACACCAAAAAAAAAGGTATCAAAAATATGCCGGCATCCATCTCTTACCTGAGCCTGTGGTCGCAGACACTCACCTGTTGTGGTGACAATTTCAACCACGTCTTCTTCCTCCTGCTCTTCTTGTGTTGGGTGGATTTCCCCTTCTTCCAGAGGTGGGGGGTCTGTGGTCTCCTCAGATGAGGGGTGTCCTCCGAGTCTTTTCTCCCCTATGTAAAACAAAAATGGTATACTTAGCACACAGATATTTGATGGCAGAACTATAAATCTGAAATATTGCTTGGAAGTGGGGTACAATTGTCTATTTTGGCCAAGTTCCAAAATGGAGCATTTTCAGTGTCCTTTGTCAAGCTTCAATACTACTACCTGTTTTGTACAAGCTTCACAGATGGAGACACCCCTATAGTATACACTGGAGCACCTGTGTGGGCCCCCTAATAAAAATGGTGTTCTTGTGTCCCACACTAGTGCTCCAGTGTCCAGATGTGAAAACAGCTGCTGAGTGTCCTCTCCTTACACAGAATCTAGTTTGCATTTCATTCTAGAAACAAAGCCGTCTACACAACCAAATTAGTTTCAGACAAGTAGGGCATAAAAATTGTGGCCAAATGCATATGGCTTAAACAATGGTGTTTTATAGGCCGAAAGAAAAATGTTTGACACGAACGAATAATGTGCCCATGAACATGAAAGTTGCCATTTAAAAATGTACACTTGTAAGAAAAGCACATGGAGCAGCACGAATGTAAGAAACATAAAGAATAGGAACACAGGACAACTACTTACTTTTTTGCTGCACTCTCCAGATCTTTCTGTACTGCTCATGTTCTCGTAATTTCAGGTCCGACCACCGCTTCCTGAGCTGATCTTTCGATCGACGTACCCCGAAATTCCGGTGCAGACTCTTGACCACTTTCGCAATTATCTTGGCCTTTCTGACATTGGGGTTGGGGTAAGGTCCATACTTCTCATCATAGTCGGCCTTCTTCAGGATGTCGACCATCTCCAACATCTCACCAAAGGACATATTTGAGGCCTTAAATCGTCTCCTTCTGGATCCAGACATTTCAGGCTCCGGGCTTTCCTCCCCCTCCTCCTCATTGCTGTAATTAGCACGCACCTGCTGTGTATCCGCCATGTGCTCTTCCCTCACTGCGCCGAACGAAAAGGGGCAGGGAATAGACTAGAAAGAACGTCAGGGGCGGGCGGAGTTACACGCATGCGCAGTGTGTATAAAGCGTAACACGCGTGCATATTACGTACGATCTGTGAGCGGAGGAAGGAGCATCGGAGGCACCAATCGTGATAACGAAGGTAAGATATAAACTTGGGCCTATACTGCTTCGAAATGGAAGCCTATATTGTAACAAGATTAGGGGAGTTTGGCCTGACATTAGGGTTTGTCTTGTGTTGTGTCTTGCAGAGAAAATGGATGGCTTCAATGACCACAACTTCCTTCCCCTGTTCATAGACAAATACAGGGAGCTGCCCTGTCTGTGGCAGGTGAGACACCCCCATTACAATAATAAACAAAAGAGGCAGGCAGCGCTGGAGAAACTGCTGGAGTTGGTGAAGCCGGTGGTCCCCACAGCAACCATCCCCTATTTAAAAAACAAAATTGGTGGCCTGAGAAGCACTTATCTTAGGGAGCGCAAGAAGGTCACAGATTCCCAGAGATCCGGAGCTGCAGCAGATGACGTTTATGTCCCCAGGCAGTGGTACTATGAGAGACTGCGATTTCTGTCAGACCACACTCAAGTCAGGGAATCCCTCTCCACTCTTCCTTCCACACTTCCTTCCACCCCAGATGAGGCTTCCAACCTGGGCCTTCCAGCCAGGAAGAAGTGGAGGAACCCAGCTTGAGTCAGGTATAGTATTCTTCTACAGATTTCTGGTCAATAAATAAATGATGTTTACTAGATGTTATTATTGATCACTAATTGCTGATTGAAAAAAGTGTTTTACATATCAATAGACAGTAGTGGGCACCCAAAATTGGGACAAGAATGAAAAATCCTGGGCTCAGTCTGTAGTCTGTTATATTTAATAACATTCAATTTGCAACAGTCAGGAGGTGACAATTGTGTGTGATTGATGAATAAAAAACTAAAACTATGCCCCTTTTTCATACACAGGAAGACCTCAGCCAGGAGGAGGTTGTGGAATGTGGCAGTCAGGAGGAGGTGGGGATTAGTGGCAGCCAGGAGGAGGCGGGGCTAAGTGTCAGCCAAGAAGAGCCTGGGACCAGTCGCAGCCTGACTGAATCGCAGGTTCCTCCCCTCCGCCTTCCATACAAAAGAGCGAGGAAGATGACTCACATGCAGGATTCAGCGCTCAGGCTCATTCAGGAGGCTTCTCAGAGCCTTACCCACTCCTGAAGAGGCCTTTGCCTGCATGGCTGCCACAAAACTGCAGGGCATGCAGGAGGGTCAATGCAAGCTATGTAAGGACCTGCTTTATAAAGTCCTAACTAAGGGGGTGAGTGGGGAACTAACACCCAAGACTGACGTGATTGAGTTGGACCATCCTCCTCCTTTTCCTCCTGCTGCCACAACTCCACCACCACAGCCACCGCGTGGAAGGAAGCGTGGAAGGAAGACAAGAGAGTGATGGCCCTGGGTTCAGTCTGGTCTGACAAAAGATGCAATCTCTCGTATGACCACAGCCTGGGGACACAGATGTCATCTGCTGCTTTCCGGATCTCTGGGACTTCTGGACCAGACTGTACTCCCTTAGATAAGGACTCCTCAGGCCACCAATTTTGCTTGAAAATAGTTGATGTGTGCCCTGGGGGTCCAAGGCTTCACCCATTTCTGCTGTTTCTCCAGCGTTGCCTCCCTCTTTGTTTAGTTGTGAGCCCTTAATAATTTTTTTTTTTTTAATTTATACTCTGCTATGTGTGTTTTCATCCAAAAAGGACAGTTTGTTGGTGAGGATTCAGGTACATTTCTAAAATACAATGTGAAATTAACAAGGGACAACAACACCAAACAATCTCCTACAGATTAAATAGAACAACATATCAATGGTGTTGTGGTAACTTGACACAAAAAACACGCACACAAATTTTCTGGAGTGCAAATAAAAATCCAAAACAACAAAAATCAGCCTTGAAAAAAATACAAACCAAAAATAACTAATCTGCCTTAAAACCACAAAAAAAAAAAATACAACACCAAAATAATGTTGTCAGATGTGAAAAATCAAAATATATTGAGGGAATCCCGATAAATAGTAAAGAAAGAAGTTTGTGAGAAGTGTGTGTGAATATGAGCAGCAAAACTACTTAATTCTTCTCACATTATAAAGAAGAAGAGAGTGCGCTGTATTAAACCATTCTTTACATTGCACCGTGACGAAAGTGCTGTATCCATTGCGAACGCTAAGTTTACCAGACCGAGCTGTTCCGTGTCGGAATTTCTTCTGAGCATGCGTGGCACTTTGTGCGTCGGAACAGGCCGCACACGGTCGGAATTGACGCGATCGGATTTTGTTGTCGGAAAATTTTATAGCCTGCTCTCAAACTTTGTGTGTCGGAAAATCCGATGGAAAATGTCCGATGGAGCCCACACACAGTCGGAATTTCCGACAACACGCTCCGATCGGACATTTTGCATCGGAAAATCCGACCGTGTGTACGGGGCATTAGGAATAACTCACTTAACCACTTGACAACTGGGCACTTAAACCCCCTTCCTAACCAGACCAATTTTCAGCTTTCGGTGCTCTCACATTTTAAATGACAATTACTCAGTCATGCAACACTGTACCCATATGAAATTTTTGTCCTTTTTTTCACACAAATAGAGCTTTCTTTTGGTGGCATTTAATCACCGTTGGGTTTTTTATTTTTTGCGCTATAAAAGAAAAAACACTGAAAATTTGGTTAAAAAAATGAAATTTTCTTTGTTTCTGTTATAAAATTTAGCGAATTAGTAATTTTTCTTCGTAAATTTTGGCCACAATTTATACTGCTACATATCTTTGGTAAAAATAAGTACAAATCGGTGTATATTATTTGGTCTTTGTGAAAGTTATAGAGTCCAAAAGCTATGGTGCCAATATCTGAAAATTGATCACACCTGAATTACTGACGGCCTATCTATATTCTTGAGACCCTAACATGCCAGAAAAGTACAAATACCCCCCAAATGACACCTTTTTGGAAAGAAGACATTCCAAGGTATTTAGTAAGAGGCATGGTGAGTTTTTTGAAGTTGTCATTTTTTCCCACAATTCTTTGCAAAATCAAGATTTTTTTTTTTTCTTTTTTTTTTTTTTTTCACAAAATTGTCATATTAGCAGGTTATTTCTCACACACTGCATATGCATACCACAAATTACACCCCAAAACACATTCTGCTATTACTCCTGAGTACGGCGATACCACATGTGTGAGACTTTTACACAGCGTGGCCACATACAGAGGCCCAACATGCAGGGGAGCACCTCCAGGCATTCTGGAGCACACAGGCCAATTCTGACATATCTCTCCTACATGTAAAAATCATCATTTGGGCGTGGCTTGGCGAGCGACCTAGATGGACGTGTGCTAGAGGAGCTCCCGGAACGACACAGCCTAAAGCCGGACAACCCGAGAGCACAGACCGGGAGATGGGCAAGCTGACTCAGCAGACACCGCACTCCAGATCACGCCGCAACTCTGCAGTTGTCGCCGCTGCTAGAAGCATAGCAGAACTTCTAAAGGCACAGCCATCTCCACGAGGCAGCGGTACAAGCCCCAAAATGGTGTGGGCGCCGAATGATGAGGAGGACTTCAGTGAGGACTCCCAATCTGCACAGGAGGACTCAGGTAGGGGACATAATCGCTCCAACAAGCCCCTCACATATGCAGACATGACCAGATTTGCCGCAGACATAAAATCCACATTCTCCGCGGCCATCACAGATCTGAAATCCAACCTTTTCTTACTGTCTGATAAGATGGAGCATGTGGAGGCTGCAGGCAAGCGCAGGGATAAGGCCATACATAGGTTGGAAAAGGTGGTGGATTCTCATGCTGAACAGTTTATTGAAATGAACAGGCATTTAGAGGACCTTGATAACCGCGGAAGGAGGAATAACATAAGGGTGAGGGGGATCCCTGAGACGGTAGATCCGGCCCAGATAATAACGGCGCTACAACGTGTATTCAATTCTCTTCTAGAAAGGCAGGAAGATATGGACATAGAGTTCGTGAGAGCACACAGAGCTCTTAGAGCCAGGGGCCCAGATACAGCTCCTCCCAGAGACATTATTTGCTGCCTCCAGAGCTATCCACTTAAAGAGGAAATCATGAGAAAGGCCCGCAGAAATGACTAAATTGTATTTAATGGTGAACACATTATGTTGTTTCAAGACATCTCCCAAATCACCCTGCGAAACCGCAGAGCCCTGAGACCCCTGCTGGACAAACTTAGGGAAATGGATCTGCGCTACACATGGTGCTTCCCTTTTGCATTAGTAGTGACGCTGGCTGGAAAGCAACATATCCTACGCTCGCCGGCTGATCTACAGGACTTTTGTGCAGGTCTTGGCTTAGACAGAGTGGAATTGCCGGACTGGTACCAGGAGTTTGCTCTCCCACCGCCCACAAGAAGTCCCCACTCCTCACCATCTTCCACTCCGGAGAAGCAGTTCTCTAAGCGAATGAAACATGGGCGTGGAGGCGGCCACCATACAGGGACTCCTAATAGGAGACAAATGCCTCCCGGATCTCAAGTGGTGGAGTGACGCAGTAGGATTACAACCCTGGAGTTTAGTACTTTGTCTTTTAATATCTCACACTACAGTCCGGGCGCCTGTTGCCCACAGACCACTTCTTAAGCCCTTTTCAACCACATCAAGGTAGCCAGAGGACTTACCTAACATAAGTCACACGGTTGCTGCAGTTGCAAAACCCCTCTCAAGTTACTAATGTCTGGCTGGACGGTGCATAAAAATGCTGTTTTGGTCCAAGAAGACTGACAACAACAGAATCCCGCTATTCTAGGCATCAGCAAGCAAGAGACTTCCATGCAGCAGTGATGTGGGAGATAACGAAAGATTTGAGACAAAATTCCTTGTACAGACTCCAGGGAAGATGTACCAGTCTTCAAAGAGTTTATTACTTTACCAAGTTAGGGTTGCTCCTACAAGACATTAGTTTTTATGTCTTTACTTTTTATTTGCCTATTTTTCACAGGCTGTGTCGTTCTTTTTCATGTAGTTCTGGATTGTGTGGTGTACATTACCCAAGTCACATTTTTGAGTTAATCTACTGATCGTATTGATCACTAGAGTCTCATGATCAGGACTTGCTCTTCTTCACGATACTACTAAGTGTGACTTTACCACTCTGGTGGCAAACCACCCACGAACCCACAAAGTACACGTGGGCCGGAGATTTCCCGACCCAGGTGTACTACCCAATTGCTTTAGAAAGGTTGTTCCACATCTAAAGTATATCTACTTGAAACATTTCTCCATTGTTATAGG
Source organism: Aquarana catesbeiana (assembly GCF_042186555.1). Classification (NCBI taxonomy): domain Eukaryota; kingdom Metazoa; phylum Chordata; class Amphibia; order Anura; family Ranidae; genus Aquarana; species Aquarana catesbeiana. The sequence continues at coordinate 462,342,286 of NC_133324.1, read as the reverse complement.
ATTCACTATCTTCTTTTTTTCGAATCCACTTCTTTCAATTCTCTCTTCAATACTCTACCCTCTTCTGGGCCTCTGACTTTTCTACACTCCCCCTCCTTGGTCTACTGACCAGCTGCGTATACATTGAATAACTTTTATTTGTTTTTGCAGAATTAGCCTGACAAGCCGTCCACACACTTACTTTACAATAATGGCGTACTCATCATTAGGAGAAGGGCCTATAGTGATTTCCCATAATATTAAGGGTTTGAACATCCCGGAGAAACGGGTTTCACTTCTCAGAGAACTGAAGAAAGGTAGGCCTCAATTTGTTTTTTTACAGGAAACCCACTTCCGCACCAACCAAATTCCCAGACTTATCAACGCATACTTCAATAGGGCATACCACGCAACTAATGACCTAGCAAAAACTAAGAGGGTGACCATCCTACTTAGGAAAGACAATCCCTTTATCCTCACTGACCGACTGACAGACCCAGAGGGTCGATATATTTTCATCAAAGGTACATATGGAAACAGGACTGTGACGCTGGCCAATGTGTACTTCCCGAATGCTTCCCAGGTCACCTTTTGTCAGAAGATCACACATGAGCTAAAGGGCTTTGCAGAGGGAACATTGATCATGGGAGGAGACTTTAATGTCCCATTAAATCCAATTATAGACTCTTCCACTGGAAAGTCTTGCATTAGGTACAGAGCTCTCAAAACAATCAAAAAATACCTAAATTCTTTACAATTGGTAGACACATGGAAATTCCTCCACCCAAACACTCGAGACGTTACATTCCACTCTATTCCACATGATCGATACTCCCACATTGACCACATCTACATATCCCAGAGGGACCTGCAGATGGTGAAGGAGGCCCACATTGGCATTCAGACGATTTCTGATCATGCGCCTATCTCCTTGGGAGTAGACCTACTGTACACCCCACCCAGGGCTAACACTTGGAGACTGAACACTTCTTTGCTAACAGACCCTGACTTACTCCCTCGCATACGTGAAGCTTTATCTGACTTTTTCACCCATAACAACACACCGGACATGGATCCAATGATGATTTGGGAGGCACATAAATGCACGATTAGGGGGGAACTAATTAGGTTAGGGGCACAACGCAAGAAAAAACAGGCAAAAGAACTGAGGGACTTAACTAATAGAATACACTCCCTAGAATCCTTACACAAACAATCTCTAGCTATCCAGACAGCCACAGAACTGTTAGAAGCCAGGAAAAAGTTACAAGAATTATTACACACCAAAACGCAGAGATCCCTATTTTTTAAAAAAAGGATATACTATGAGTCAGGAGATAAGACCGGCCGGTTTCTGGCTAGAGCCTTGAGAGAGGCTTACGCCACAAATGTGATCGTGGAAATTAGGTCACCGGAGGGGACTATGGAGGTAACTTCAGAAGCTATTGTGTCTCAGTTTCATAGATACTACTCAAAACTTTATAACCTAACGAGACAAAACAGACCCCCCACGATACTGACTGATAGAATTCAGGCCATACAAGACTACCTGAATGAGAGTGGTTTGCCATGATTAGAGACCGCAGAGACGACTCCTTTGGAGGAACAGATAACACTGACTGAAATACAGGGGGCCATTAAAGGACTTAAACCTGGAAAGAGCCCGGGGCCGGACGGCTACACATCTGCCTATTATAAGACTTTCAGTGACATCCTGTCTAACCCATTGGCAAGAGCCCTAAATTCCCTCTCCTCACCCAGGCAAATACCCACTGACTTTCTGACAGCTCACATAACGGTAATACATAAAGCTGGGAAAGACCCCCCAGAGTGCCCAAGTTATAGGCCTATTTCGTTACGGAATTTAGACCTCAAAATACTAACTAAGATACTGGTCAATAGATTAAAACCGCTCCTTACATCCCTAATTGGACAGGATCAAGTAGGCTTCATGCTGGGAAGAGAGGCAAGGGATAACATTTTAAAGGCATTACTTTTGACGCATGCGGCACATTCACAGGGCATCGAGGGCCTTCTCCTGTCCACGGACGCGGAGAAGGCCTTCGATCGGGTCTCCTGAGACTACATGCTAGAGGTATGTCGCCATGTGGGGCTGGGAACACACATGATGACTTGGATTACAGCCCTCTACCAGAACCCTTGTGCTAGGATAAAAGTTAATGGCATATTATCGGACAAGGTTAAAATCTCAAATGGGACTAGACAAGGCTGCCCCCTATCACCGCTGTTGTTTATCCTCTCGCTAGAGCCATTTATTAGAAAGGTTAATAAGAATTAATCCATCTCAGGCTTCGAAGTGGCTAGCAAAACCTACAAGACAGCTGCCTACGCAGACGATCTTCTGTTTTTTTTTAACTAAACCACATATCACAATCCCAAATTTACTGGTGGAATTCACGCACTATGGCTACATATCGAACCTCAAAATCAACTACTCTAAGTCCGAGGCAATGAACATATCGTTATCAGAAGATACGCTGGCTAAAACACAGGAGAACTGTACGTTCCGTTGGGTAACAAATGAACTCAAATATTTAGGGGTATTGATACCTCCGAGACTGACAAAAACTTTCGAGAAGAACTTTCCCCCAATGCTAAGAGACATTGCCTCGGACTTACAGAGTTGGAACTCAAAATTTTTCTCTTGGTTCGGAAGGGCGGCTATAATTAAAATGGTCATACTTCCGAGGCTATTATATCTGTTGAGATCACTGCCAGTTGGGATCCCATTGCATTTTTTCAAGCAACTACAATCTATTCTTACACGCTTTCTATGGGGCCATAGACGGCCTAGAGTCAAATTTTCTTTACTAGCCAGACCCAAGGAGCGAGGTGGCATGGGCCTACCCCATTTTTACAATTACTATTTAGCCTCTCACCTTACTAGGGTGATCGATTGGCACTGCCACCGAAAATCAAAGGACTGGGTCCATTTGGAGGAGTCATTGACCTCGAGCGGACTTAGGTTTTCCCCATGGATTCCCTGGGGAAAGCTACATGAGTCCATACAGAAACATCCACTGATGGGGATCACCTTGAAGGCTTTCCAGACGGTGGTTAAAAAATATGATTTAATGACGCAGCTGAGCCCATTGACTCCGCTCCAAAATAATCCAGAATTTGCTCCAAGTCTGATAGGCAGGAACTTCCAAGCTCTAGACATATCAAAATTACTGACTGCGGGAGATTGCATTAGGAATGGCAAAATTAAAGACTATTCGGCGTTGAAAGAAGAGGCTAGTATCCCACACCTATCCAGGTGGTCATACTTTCAAATACATAGCTTCGTTACGGATAAGACCAGACTACCTCACTTTCAGAGAACTATGACCCAATTAGAGACAGTGTGCCACAGAGGAGATGACTTCTACAAAACAACCTCTGTTGTCTACTCTTGGCTCCAAAACCCTGTATCAAATACGGATGACAGATTAAGAGTAGAATGGTCTAGAGCCTTACAGAGAGATATTACAAATAACCAATGGCTAACGGCTTGTACGTTAGCGCATAAATGCTCCATTAGCACTAAAACACAGGAGACGGCATATAAACTCCTGACTCACTGGTACGTTACTCCCCATAAAATCAAGAAATGGTTCCCTGAGGCCTCAGATAGATGCTGGCGCTGTAATAGAGGGTCGGGCACTGTCATACATATTTGGTGGCAGTGCCCAATTCTTGAAACCTTTTGGACAAAAGTGAGGGATATTATACGACAGATAACGGAGACCAATATTAATCTGGATGCAGCGTGCTGCCTACTCCACGTCTCGAACTTTTCTTACAAAAGATATAAAAAATCTTTAACGAAACACCTTTTGAATGCCGCCAAGGCACTGATTCCGCTACGGTGGAAAAGCACCCAGGCTCCTTTGGTCACGGAGTGGCTTCAGAAAATCTCCGAGATCTGTCGTATGGAAGACTTGCTGGCCCAATCCACAGATAGCATAGAACGATATCACAAAACATGGACCCCATGGCTAATCTTCAAGTTTTCTGCGGCCTATGAACAACTAATGAGCATTTAATATGTCTCTGGGGGTGGGAGCTCTTCGTCGCCCTGCATGGGACTAAAATACGCATAGGAGACCAAGGAGAAGGGGACGCCACCACTGTACAGGCAGGCCCCACTCTTTTAGCCCCTTTTTCTCTTTACCTATTTCTTTATTCTCCACTCTTTTCTTTGCTCACTATTTCTCTTCTCTGTCTCGCTGAACAATAAAATTATGTTGTCCTTACTAAATTCAAAGCTAACAGTTGGCTAGGTATGACGGTTGAAATGTTTTAACTGATCCAAATTTCTATACAATAATAGTAGCAGATAGTTTTAATCTTAAGTATCTTTATAGGCATCTATGGTACAGAAGTAGGCTGCTATAACTTAGACTCTGCTCAATACCCTCATATGGATGGTAGCCGATGTACCCACTGTTTATTGGATGTAATGAACATTTATTGCAGATTACTATTGATAAATGGCCTTGTTTGTTAATCTTCATTAATCTTCAAATAAACTCTTTAATGAAAAAAAAATCATCATTTATTTGCTAGAAAATTACATAGAACCCCAAAACATTATATATGTTTTTTTAGCAAAGACCCTAGAGAATACAATGGCGGTTGTTGCAACTTTTTATCTTGCACGGTATTTGCGCAGCAATTTTTTGAATGCTTTTTTTGGGGAAAAAAAAACAGTTTTGTGCTTTAAAAAAAAAAAACAAAACAGTAAAGTTGGCCCAATGTTTTTGCATAATGTGAAAGATGAAGTTACGCCGAGTAAATAGATACCTAACATGTCACCCTTCAAAATTGCACACGCTCGTGGAATGGCGCCAAACTTCGCTACTTAAAAATCCCCATAGGCGACGCTTTAAATTTTTTTATTGGTTACATGTTTTGAGTTACAGAGGAGGTCTATGGCCAAAATTATTGCTCTCGCTCTACCGATTGCACTGATAACTCACATGTGTGGTTTGAACACCGTTTTCATATGTGGGAGGGACTTACGTGTGCATTCACTTCTGCATGCGAGCACACGGACAGGGGCGCTTTAAAAAAATGTTTTTCTTTTTATTGTTCATTTTACTTTATTTATTTTAGTTTGACACTTTTTTCCAAAAAAAAAAAAAAAATTGATCACTTTTACTCCTATTACAAGGAATGTAAACATCCCTTGTAATTGGAATATGGCATGACAGGTCCTCTTTACAGTGAGATATGGGGTCAATAAGACCCCACATCTCACCTCTAGGCTGGGAAGCCTGAAATAAAAAAAAAAAAAAATGATCCTGGCTTCGATCGTAGCGGTGAGTCGATAGAAGCATCGCAGGGTGGCGGGAACGTCCCCTTCCGCCTCCCATAAGAACGATCAAGCAGTGGAACAGCTGCTATGATCATTCTTATGGTGTAGAGAATCGCCGGCTGAAAAAGCTGATATCTGAATGATGCCTGTAGCTGCAGGCATCATTCAGATATCTCCGCACAAAGTCAATGACGTCCTATGACGGCCGGCGGGCGGGAAGATGGTTAAAACACTTTTTTTATTAACACAAAGTTGTCCATTTATACAATATTTCTAACACATAGAATGTACATACCAAAAATGACACCCCAAAATAGATTCTCCTACTCCTCCTGAGTACGGCGATATCACATGTGTGAGACTTCCACATCCTGGCCACATACAGAGGCCAAGTACAGCCGAGCATGGCTGAGCATGGCAGAGTATGGCTGAGCATGGCAGAGTATGGCTGAGCATGGCTGGGTATGGCTGAGCATGGCTGAGTATGGCTGGGTATTGCAGAGTATGACTGGGTATGACTGGGTATTGCAGAGTATTGCAGGGTATTGCAGAATATTGCAGGGTATTGCGGAGTATTGCGGGGTGTTTCGGGGTGTTGCGGAGTATTTGTGGGGTGTTGCAGAGAATTGCAGGTGTTTCGGGGTGTTGCGGGTTATTGCAGAGTATTGCAGGGTGTTGCAGAGTAGTGCAGAGTATTGTGGGGTGTTGCGGGGTATTGCAGAGTATTGCGGGGTATTGCAGAGTATTGCAGGGTGTTGCGGAGTAGTGCAGAGTATTGCGGGGTTTTGCAGAGTATTGCGTGGTGTTGCAGAGTAGTGCAGAGTATTGCGGGGTGTTGCGGAGTAGTGCAGGGTATTGCAGGGTATTGCAGAGTATTGCGGGGTGTTGCGGAGTAGTGTAGAGTAGTGCAGGGTATTGCGTGGTATTGCAGAGTATTGCAGGGTGTTGTGGAGTAGTGCAGAGTATTGCAGGGTGTTGCAGAGTCTTGCGGGGTGTTGTGGAGTGGTGCAGAGTATTGCAGGGTGTTGCAGAGTATTGCGGGGTGTTGTGGAGTAGTGCAGAGTATTGCAGGGTGTTGCAGAGTATTGCGGGGTGTTGCAGAGTAGATGCAGAGTCTTGCAGGGTAGTGCAGAGTATTGCGGGGTGTTGCAGAGTAGTGCAGAGTATTGCGGGGTGTTGCGGAGTAGTGCAGGGTATTGCAGGGTATTGCAGAGTATTGCGGGGTGTTGCGGAGTAGTGCAGAGTAGTGCAGAGTATTGCAGGGTGTTGCAGAGTATTGCGGGGTGTTGCAGAGTAGTGCAGAGTCTTGCAGGGTAGTGCAGAGTATTGCGGGGTGTTTCGGAGTAGTGCAGGGTATTGCGGGGTATTGCAGAGTATTGTGGGGTATTGCAGGGTATTGTGGGGTATTGCAGGTTATTTCGGGGTATTGCAGAGTCTTGCAGGGTATTGCAGAGTATTGCAGGGTATTGTGGGGTATTGCAGAGTATTGTGGGGTATTGCAGGGTATTGTGGGGTATTGCAGAGTATTGCAGGGTATTGCAGAGTATTGCAGAGTATTGCAGGGTATTGCAGGGTCTTGCAGGGTATTGCAGAGTATTGCAGAGTATTGTGGGGTATTGCAGAGTATTGCAGGGTATTCCTGGGTATTGCATCGCATTATAGTATGGAGGGATGGCTGCATGTGACTGTATTTGTCACTGAGCAGCGTTGTGGGCACTACAGATGCAGCCCAAAACGCTGCTACCATCTGATCCCTCCCCCTCTCCTCCCCCTCTGTACTGATCGGTACACAAAGGGGAGGAAGGAACCGGCATCATGACATGACGCCGGTTTGTTTACATGTGATCGCTCCGTCATTTGACGGAGCGATCACATGGTAAACGGCCGTGATCAGCGGCCGTTTACCGTGATCCGTGATGCGCCGGGTCCTCTGGACCCGGCAGTCACGGCTGTTCTCTGCGCGAGAACAGGATTCTGGGATGACGTCCCACGGACGTCCACCCAGGATAAGCCGACCGCTCTGTAGCCGTCTTTCGGCTATGGCCTGGTCGGCATGTGGTTAAATCTGTCCAAACAAGAGTCTAGTAGACATCCCAGGTATGATAAAGTTTGAAACACAAAATCATAAATTATAATATAATAAATAACTATAAATAATAATAAGAAATAATAATACAATTTATTCAATAATGTAATCAAATCAGAAACACTGAAATTTGCTCAGTTGCAGAATTGTCGCTGTCGTTACTTTCAGTGTTTGATGATGAATTTCCTCACGAATCACTATCGCTCAATTCTGCAAGTAAATCTAACTTATTATCATTGTTTTCTAGCTGGTCTAAAACTGCTTTTCATGTAAAGGGATGCTTTTTGGTTGCATGGACATTCTCAAGTTTCTAGGCAGAAAGAACAGTATATATAATATAAAATTGCATGCAGGGCACTGGACAAAGCATTAGGGACAAAAGGGATGTGAAATGATTTGATACAGTAATGTACTCTGTAAGATTCTGTAAGGGTACTGTATGTGTTTTGTTTTTTTTTACTTTGGAGCCAGGCTCCGTCCCCCCGTCCCCATGCGTCGCAATGCAGGGAATGGAGCCCGGCACACAGTACATCGGGCGGAGGACACAGCCCACAGACATAGTGGAAGGACATTGCAGGAACCTGGGGACAAGGTAAGTAACTTTCCCAGGATACTTCAAAGCAGTCCCGAGGGTGGCTTGGGGTTACCGCTTTTGGTAATGAAAATTCACCCCAAGCCACATTCGGTATTACCGCCAGGGAGGTCAAAGGCAGAAAATCAGTGAAAGAGAGATTTGCAGAGGACTGGAGGCAGTTTGCATAGGACTGAAGGGACTGCACAAAAGGTACAGGCCACTGAAACTGAATCCTCAGGGGCAGTCCACAGAGCTTTGCAGGGCGGGCCTGTCATTAACATTTTTGCTGCTAATAGCACTATTGTGGTCTGCAGTCTCTGTCTGCAGCATATCAGCCATGGTACCATGTGTGTCCTACATGCATAAGGAAATAGAAGACTTTGCACCCCAGACCTCAATGAGACAAGTTGGCAGCAAAGGGTCCACACTATTCCCCATCCTCTTACTTCTCCTCCTTTGTACACCCCCCATCATCTTCTACAACATTCTCCTGCTGCATCCAGGGGTTTAAATTGCTTAGGATATGCAACATTAAGCAGGTAACAGGGTAATGGAGCCACGCTGAAGAGGGTTAAGCAAAGGTTTGAACCTTTCTAGAATGCTTTTACACCGCCTCCACCATCTCCACCAGCTTCACCAGCATCCTTCTCAAGGCAGATGTCTATCTGACAGCTGCTGAAACTGAAGAAAAAACGTCCCCTAATTACACCAATGCCAGTCTCCTAAATGCCAGGTTGGAAAAACTGCTAGCTTTGCAGCTGTTACAATTCTATTTGATGGTCTGAGAGTTTATGTGGCCTGTACTGGATCACTGTGGTAATTACCCAGCCACCATTATTTTGCCTAGAAGCTGTCTCTGCCCTTCATCAGCATTGGCATGCACTGTACCTGTGTCCCTGGACAATGCTGTCTGCTGTATGATACACATAAAAACATGGGAAGAGAAGATACATATCCTTCATAGCACACTTCATCATTTTTATCTGGTGGTACCCCCAACTGTGTTGTACGATGATAACATTGCAGTCACCTGTTCCCTCTTCTTCTCATTTACCTCACCCTTTTACTCTTTGGAACTAGATGTTCCCCCAAGTGCTCCATTCTATGCTAAGCATTGGTATGATGTGGTACAACTAGTATGCTTAGGGGATAGTGATCTTACAAAGGTTGCAGTACTGAAATAGATAGATTGTAGAAGACATGGGTACAATAGATCTTCTATTACAGGATACAGGTGTTTACATTTTTTTAGGTGACTGATAGGAAAGCTTTAAGGAGAAATATAGAAATGCTGATTCCATAGGCCACTCAACCTAAAGATGCTTGATTTATTCTAGGGTCACAATTAGTCTATTTGTGTATTACTCTGATTTCAACAATACTTTGGATCCTAGTCTAATATGTTATTCACAGAATATTAACCTTAGTTGAATTCTAACTTGCTAAGCATATTCTTTTTAACTTTTTTTTCTTTTTAACTTACATTTTTATAGATTCACATGAAATCTTATTATATAACTCAGGTCAAAAATGAGGGGTTGGATCACCTTACAGCTTGTGTCTAAGGAAGATCTCTGTGCTCAGTTTCTTAAGTTTGTGTTTATGATATAGGGAAGCTACTGTATGAATGACTCAGTTCTGCCTCTTTAATTGTTTAACTCAATTTATTTTGTATTTAAAATAATGCAGCATGAGCATTATTCTGTAGCAAGAACAATATGGGCTGGGGAAACAGAGCCAGGAACAACATAAGTGACAGAGTCTCAGTCTACCAGACTCTACCCATATTTGAAATATTGCTTGTAAAAGATTTTAGAAATGTTCATTAAAATACACATTCTAAACCATTTTCTTTTACCACAGTGTATTTTCAAAACTAGATACTTAACATAACAACTCTCAAGCCAAGAATGGTGAAATTAGTAAAGCATTTTGAAACAAATAAGGGGTTAGAAAACTGTAAAACCCTTCATGAAATGTCTTGATTTCAGGATTCTGGGAGATAAAATAAATGGTGTCATTCTAAGGGAACTTGAATATAAAAGTTCTCATTTAAGAAATGGTAATGCCACTATTAACTGTCATATTCTACACAGAAACCATAAATATATGTATGACACGATTCTTTTTTTTTGCCATGAACAAAGCAGGCCAATTTGCATCTACTTTGCATCTGCTTTTAAAACCAATTGTCACAGTTATACTGAGATACTTTCAAATGTGAAACAGTAAAATGAAGGTAAGTGTATCTTGAATTGCTATTGATTCCACCATAAAATTATTTCAGAATCTCATGTACAGTATTAATCAACATGACAGTTTTGTTGCTTTTTTGATAAAGTAGGTATCGATATATGCAGCCTGTTTTCTTAAAATGTAATAAATGTATGCAGATTATATATATGCTGAATTAGGTAAATCCACATAAAATGAATACTGGATACAGAATACCCGTATTTATTGGCGTATAACACGCACAGGCGTATAACACGCACATTAATTTTAAGAGGGAAGTTTCAGGAAAAAAATTTAAATTTTAAATAAGGAACTTTGAAGTAAAATAAGGGTCAGTGCCCATCTGCAGCCTTACCATTGCCATCAATGCAGCCTGATCAATGCCCATCTGCAGCCTCACAAGTGCCATCAATGCAGCCTCATCAGTCCACATCAATGCAGCCTCACCATTGCCCTCAATGCAGCAGCCTCACCATTGCCATCAGTGCAGCCTGATCGATGCCCATCTGCAGCCCAGAGGGGACAGGGAGGGGGGCGGGACGAGCACCGACAGATTACATACAGTGAGAATCTCCTATGATAGACAGAACAGTGGTCCAATGGCGGCCCAGGAGACAGGAGTTCCTATTACAGTGGCCGCCAAGTAAACAGGAGATTCTCACTGTATGTAATCTGACGGTGCTCGTCCTGCCCCCCTCCCTGTCCCCTCTGAGGCAGCTAAAACTGAAGTATTGGCGTATAACATGCACGCACTATTTGCACCCAATTTTCATGGTGAAAAAGTGAGTGTTATACGCCAATAAATACAGTATATTGTTCAAGTTTCCTAATAGCTAGAAGTAAATGCTTAATAAATGGAATTTATGGGATCCAGCAGAGACAATTAAAGAGATTGTAAAGGCTTGTTTTTTTTTTTTTTTTAAATAAGAAACATATCATACTTACCTCCACTGTGCAGCTTGTTTTGCACGGAGTGGCTCCGATCCTCGTCTTATGGGGTCCCCCGATGGCTCTTGCTGCTCCTCCACACATCAGATAACCACCAAGAGAAACGCTCTCCCAGGGGGTTACCTTGCAGGCGCGCTCCCGAGTCCAGCATTTGCGTCCATAGACACGAATGCCGGACTCGGGCCAGCTCGCGTCATTGGATTTAAATTAGCAGCAGCGGGAGCCAATGGCTGCACTGTTAGCAATCTATCCAATCAAGAACTGGGACCCCGTGGAGAGAGGGAGAGCGCTTCTCTGCCGACAGAAATATGGGGCTTGGGTAAGTTAAATGGGGAGCTAGGGGGCTGGTCACTGCCAGGTGTTTTTTCACCTTAATGCATAGGATGCATTAAGGTGAAAAAACACGAGGGTTTACAACACCTTTAACCACTTGACAACTGGGCACTTAAACCCCCTTCCTAACCAGACCAATTTTCAGCTTTTGGTGCTCTCACATTTTGAATGACAATTACTCTGGGTTCTTTATTTTTTGCGCCGTAAAAGAAAAAAGACCGAAAAATCTGTAAAAAAATACATTTTTCTTCATTTCTGTTATAATATTTTGCAAATTAGTAATTTTTCTTCATATATTTTGGCCAAAATTTATACCGCTACATATCTTTGGTAAAAATAACCCAAATTGGTGGATATTATTTGGTCTTTTTGAAAGTTATAGAGTCCAAAAGCTATAGTGCGAATATCTGAAAATTGATCACACCTGAAGTACTGACGGCCTATCTAATTTCTTGAGACCCTAACATGCCAGAAAAGTACAAATACCCCCCAAATGACACCTTTTTGGAAAGAAGACATTCCAAGGTATTTAGAAAGATGCATGGTGAGTTTTTTGAAGTTGTCATTTTTTCCCACAATTCTTTGCAAAATCAAGGTTTTTTTTTTTACTTTTTTTTTTTCCACAAAATTGTCATATTAGCAGGGTATTTCTCACACACCGCATATGCATACCACAAATTACACCCCAAAACACATTCTGCTATTACTCCCGAGTATGGCGATACCACATGTGTGAGACTTTTACACAGCGTGGCCACATACAGAGGCCCAACATGCAGGGGAGCACCTTCAGGCGTTCTGGAGCACCCAGGCCAATTCTGACATTTCTCTCCTACATGTAAAAATTATCATTTATTAGCTAGAAAATTACATAGAACCCCAAAACATTATGTATGTTTTTTTTAGCAAAGACCCTAGAGAATACAATGGCAGTCGTTGCAACTTTTCATCTCGAACGGTATTTGCGCAGCAATTTTTTTAACGCCTTTTTTTTGGAAAAAAAACAGTTTTGTGCTTTACAAAAACCAAAACAGTAAAGTTAGCCCAATGTTTTTGCATAATGTGAAAGATGAAGTTACGCTGAGTAAATAGATACCCAACATGTCATCTTTCAAAATTGCACGCGCTTGTGGAATGGCGCCAAACTTTGCTACTCAAAAATCCCCATAGGCGACGCTTTAAAATTTTTTACTGGTTACATGTTTTGAGTTACAGAGGAGGTCTAGGGCAAAAATTATTGCTCTCGCTCTACCGATCACAACGATACCTCACATGTGTGGTTTGAACACCGTTTTCATATGTGGGCGGGACTTACGTATGCGTTCGCTTCTGCATGCGAGCACACAGGGACAGGTGCGCTTTAACATTTTAATTTTTTTTTTATTGTTCATTTTACTTTATTTATTTTAGTTTGATGCTTTTTTCCAAAAAAATAAAATTTTGACCACTTTTATTCCTATTACAAGGAATGTAAACATCCTTGTAATAGGAATATGGCATGACAGGTACTCTTTACAGTGAGATATGGGGTCAATAAGACCCCACATCTCACCTCTAGGCTGGGAAGCCTGAAATAAAAAAAAAAAAAAAACGATCCTGGATTCGATCGTAGCGGTGAGTCGGTAGAAGCGCGGGGGGGGACACATCCCCTCTCGCCTCCCGTAAGAATGATCAAGCAGTGGAACACCCGCTATCTCATGGTGTAGGGAATCGCCGGCTGAAAAAGCTTATATCTGAATGATGCCTGTAGCTGCAGGCATCATTCAGATATCCCCGCACAAAGTCAAGGACGTTGTATGATGGCCGGCGGGCGGGAAGTGGTTAAAACGCAATTTTTTTTTAACACAAAGTTGTCCATTTATACAATATTTCTAACACATAGCATGTACATATCAAATATGACACCCCGAAATAGATTCTCCTACTCCTCCTGAGTATGGCGATACCACATGTGTGAGACTTCCACAGCCTGGCCACATACAGAGGCTGAGTACGGCCGAGCATGGCTCAGCATGGCAGGGTATGGCTGGGTATGGCGGGGTATTGCAGAGTATGGCGGGGTATTGCGGAGTATGGCGAGGTATTGCGGAGTATGGCGGGGTATTGCGGAGTATGGCGGGGTATTGCGGAGTATGGCGGGGTATTGCGGGGTATTGCGGAGTATGGCGGGGTATTGCAGAGTATGGCGGGGTATGGCGGAGTATGGCAGGGTATGGCGGGGTATGGCGGAGTATGGCGGGGTATGGTGGAGTATGGTGGGGTATGGCGGGGTATGGCGGGGTATTGCGGGGTATGGAGGGGTATTGCGGGGTATGGCGGAGTATGGCGGGGTATGGTGGAGTATGGCGGGGTATGGCGGAGTATGGCGGAGTATGGCGGGGTATGGCGGAGTATGGCGGGGTATGGTGGGGTAATGCGGGGAATGGCAGGGTAATGCAGGGCTTTGCAGAGTATTGTGGGGGTATTGCAGAGTAATGCGGGGTATTCCAGGGTAATGTGGGGCTTTGCAGAGGTTGTTAAGTGGTTAACCACTTGTGTTTACAAATTCTTTGAAACCCTACCATGAGTTGTAGGAGTACTTATGAGTTCATGAAAGTGTGCTTGGCGCTGCCTAAGAACCTTTTCCTTTAGCACTTCTGGGGCACAGTATGTAAGTACCTGCCAGAGAAACAGTTGTTCTCTTCAATGGTTGTAAGTGTCTTGTCTAACAGTGACTTTGCACATCATCAAGTTCAAATATTTATAAAACGATTTCTGTTATGACTATGGAGAAGTGAACATTTGTATGCTTATGGTCACATTATATTTAACAGAATGTAAATGTTGTCCATAGATCTGATTATGTTACTCAGTTTGCATCATAAGTTACAAACAAACAAAAACAATGCACAGTCCGATGTATATCACAACCTTTGGTGGCCAACACCTCTGTTTTGGGGTAACCATGGTTATAAAACCATTCTCTTAATTCCTTGGTCCTAATCTATATTAGAATATTGTGACAAGGTGTATATCATATACATTATTGTAGTTTTACTGGTGGTAGCAAAACATATGGTATGGTTGATAACTATACAGGGAAAAACTGCCTTTTGCCTTTGCCTCCTAATAGCACATGTCCATTGCACTTGCACTGGGTGGAAAACCCCGCCCTGCCAATGCCTATACTTGCCTCATTTCTCTTGTTCTCTCTAGGGTTTAACCCTTTCACTGCTAGGTCCTGTGCTCCACTTTTAAACTTAGGTAGTCAGATCATTTTTGAAATGTTTCTCTTTCCTTTTATTTTTCACCTACAGCTTTTATAGTTTGTAAAAGACCCCCAAAACATTTTTTCTGAAAGCACAGGACTGATACAATAAAAAGATGGTGTTACGGAATTTTAGGTCCTGTGTAGCTGTGGAAATGTTTGAAAAAGACATTACATTTGTTAATCATAACATTGTTGTGTATACAATGTACTATATAAGTCTGTGCTTAAAAATATAAATCTATAAATAAATATGTATCTTAGATACTGTTCATATGAGTTCATAAAGTGTCCAGCATACACATTCATGCTAAACATAGATCAATATGAATTTTACACTTTAACTCTCAGAATTCACAGGGAGGCTTGCCATAAAATAGGCAGCTCAGACTGAATAGTTATAGCAGTGTAGTCCTTCTCAGATAGGGAATTCTGTACAGCACA
Source organism: Aquarana catesbeiana (assembly GCF_042186555.1). NCBI lineage: Eukaryota > Metazoa > Chordata > Amphibia > Anura > Ranidae > Aquarana > Aquarana catesbeiana. The sequence continues at coordinate 462,327,117 of NC_133324.1, read as the reverse complement.
AAGAACAAAAGGGCACAAACGACTAGTGCATTATCTCCAGTACTTTAATAAAAGGATAAAATTGTACTCGCAAACCAAAATGGAATGTAGAATATCATAGATACAGTGTCCACTAGTCCAACCTCATAGGATTGCATGGATGATGTAAGGAGCTGATGCATTTCGGGGGACTGGCCCCCTTCCTCAGAGCAATGGCTGGTTGTCCCCCCACCTCTTTAAATAAAGATGATGCATAAGTCCTGCTTTCCTCCCCCTGGAGGGGAGGGGTTGGGGAGGTGGACAAGGTGAACACATGACACCACCCAAAATGGTCTCAATTAACAAAATGACAATGGCACACAACATCTCCAACATCACAATAAATTGGTTTGTACAGATGTGAGAAAGGTTACGAATTTAATGTGTATTTTCACAGGGTGACACTGTGAATACACAGGTAGCAGTGTGCCAACGTCCTGATAATGGATATATAGAAACTGAAGGCTAGAAAAATGGACTTTAACCACTTGCCATCCGCCGCACGCCGGTGTACGTCCAAAGTTTGCCGGTGGATATCGTTGTTATGGCAGCAGATAGCTGCCATAACCCCAGTATCCCCGTTTTCGTGCGGCGGTCGGCTTTCAGATAAATGTTGTCTCTGCGGTGGATTCGCTGCCAGATCACTTTTATTGGTGGCAGGAGAGGGCCCCCCTCCCGCCGCTATCCAGTGCCCTCCGCCACTTACCGGAGCTGTCGGTAGCGGCGGAGGCGATTGTGTCTGTCTCCCTCCTGTGCCTGGAGATGAGTGAGGCGAAGATGGCGCCCACTCGTCTCCATGACACTGCTGGGCGGAAGCGACGTCAAAACATCACTTCCGCCCATATGTCTTAAAGGCACATTTTTTTTAAATTGTATTTTAGTGTAAATATGAGATCTGAGGTCTTTTTGACCCCAGATCTCATATTTAAGAGGTCCTGTCATGCTTTTTTCTATTACAAGGGATGTTTACATTCCTTGTAATAGGAATAAAAGTGGAACAATTTTTTTTTAAACAGTGTAAAAATAAATACAATCATGTAAAATAAATAATAAAAATAAAAAATTTTTTTTTAAAAACCCCCCGGCCCGACGAGCTTGCGCGCAGAAGCGAACGCATACGTGAGTAGCGCCCGCATATGAAAATGGTGGTCAAACCACACATGTGAGGTATCGCCGCAACCGGTAGAGCGAGAGCAATAATTCTAGCCCTAGACCTCCTCTGTAACACAAAACATGCAACCTGTAGAATTTTTTAAACATCGCCTATGGAGATTTTTTAGGGTAAAAGTTTAAATATACTTGGCATAACATTATATTTCATAGAATAAAAAAAATTGGGCTAACTTTACTGTTGTCTTATTTTTTTATTCAAAAAAGTGAATTTTTTTCAAAAAAAAGTGCGCTTATAAGAACGCTGCACAAATACAGTGCAAAAAAAAGTATTGCATTGACTGCCATTTTATTCTCTAGGGTGTTAGAAAAAAATATATATAATGTTTGGGGGTTCTAAGTAATTTTCTAGCAAAAAAACCTGTTTTAAACATGTAAACACCTAAAATCCAAAACGAGGCTGGTCCTTAAGTGGTTAAAGGCACAAGGGTAATATTGTATAACCTACATACAAACTCTGACACCACTTAACAAAATAAAGAATTACAGTGATACATCCAGAAGGGCAATGGTTGAAATTCCCATAATAGTATCCAAGTAGAGATGTAAACATAGAATGATGTGAGTCAGAATATGAATCCAGGCACAAAAAATTTGCTTATTCGCTCTACATGTTGCGCGCAAGAATACGCTTCTTCAGGAGCATAAAGATCATATAGTCATAAACCGCAGTGATAGTAACGTAATAGTTTGCTGGAGTCTGTCTCCAGCAGACGCTAACTGGATACCAGGAGACAAACACACACTACACAGCGTGGCTCTAAACCTTGAGGTATCAGCCTCTTTGAGCCTTCAGCCTGTTTCCCCACAATGTTTGAACAGGTCTTGTAACTTCAATTTACACAGGCTGGTCCATATTACCTATATCTGTGTCTCTTTAGCTGTGTGTTAGTGACTATTCTTCCCTGCATATTTCCATATAATTCTTGCTTACCAGCAAACTATTACGTTACTATCCCTGTGGTTTATGACTATATGATCTTTATGCTCCTGAAGAAGCATTGTCAGAAAGTAGGGTACTCACCGAGGCCGAGATGCAGAGAGCGGTTCATTCTTACGACTGAGCGCACTTCACCCCCTGGAGATGGTACAGAAGTGAATGGCACAAAGAGGCACAAGCTACCAGCAGACTAAGCAGGACTTGCGTGAAGATCAGCGTGAGGCTAGGTAGCTGTGCAGGAACAGGTAACTGGAGCTGGAGAGAAGCGAAGTCAGAGCAGGCCGAGGGTCAAACACCAGGAGACAGTCCGTAAGCAGACTGGAAGCCAAAGGTAAATCCGGAATCACAGGCAAAGGTTCAAGGCTCAGGAAACTGAAGGCAATCCGGGTAACAGGCAGAAGGTCAAGGGAAAGGAGACTGGAGGAAATCCAGATCACAGGCTGAGGGTCAAATACCAGAGAAGCAAGCAAAGTTCATTTAAACGAGCCAGAAGTTAGGTCCAGGAGAAGATCAAGGCAGGTCGAGGTCAATCCGGGCCACAACAGGTAATCAGTAAAACAGGAAGCAGGAACAGATACACAGGAAGCTGAAAACAAACCAGTGATTTGTCTGAGGGAGGAGGCAGCTTTTATAGGCAGCAAGGAGGTCATGATATGCGTGTATTAGTGAGCATGTGTGGGTGCCGTTTATTGGGGGAATTAACGTATGTGCGCTAAAGCCTTGTACCGCCACGCAAGCATGCAGGGAAACAAAGGGACTGGCAGGATGTGTTCAGATTCCTTCTCTGACAATGCCCCCCCCCCAAGGGGCGGCCTCCGGATGCCCAAACTAGACATTAACTCCGGGTGTTCCTGATGGAAGGCTCGAAGCAAGCGTGGGGCATATAAGTTACCTGAGGTTTCCCAGGAATTGTCCTCAGAGGGATACCCCTTTCATTTGATTAGGTACTGGAGTTGTCTACCCCTCTTCGTGCAACCTAGCATAGCCTCTACCTCAAACTCGCTTTCTCCATCAATCACGACTGGAGGAGGAGGAAGTTCTTCTCTTCCTGGGAAGGGACTGGGGACTACTGGTTTTAGCAGAGATGTGTGAAAAATTGGATGTATCCTATAGGAGTTGGGTAAGGCTTGTTCAAAGGCCACAGGGTTCACCATCCTTTTAATTTTGAAGGGACCTATGAACTTTGGGCCCAGTTTCCGTGATGTGAAGGATAACCTGAGGTTAGTGGTGGAAAGCCAAACTTCCTCGCCGATCTTGAAATCAGGATTCTCCTTTCTTCCTTTATTATAATATTTCTTGTAGTTATCCTGTGCATTTTGCATAGTTTCATGGATCTTCCGGAAATTTAACTGGATAGATGTTACTCGGTCCTGGACAGCAGGGACTGAAATCTCAGGAGAGGAATTCTGGAGAAAAGAAGGGTGAAATCCAAAATTTGCCCAAAAAGGTGTTTGATTGGTGGCTGAGTGTAAAAAATTGTTGTATGCAAATTCCGCATAGGGCAGGAGGGAGGACCAGTCATCCTGAGAACTGGAACAGAAACAGTGGAGATACTGCTCTAAGGTTTGGTTTGTCCTCTCCATCTGGCCGTTGCTTTGAGGGTGATATGCTGAGGAGAGACAAACCTTGATTTCCAATGCTTTACAGAGCTCCTTCCAAAACTTAGAGATAGATTGGATGCCTCTATCATAGACGATGCAGTCAGGTACCTTATGGAGCCTTATTATCTCTTTGAAGAAGTTATTGGTTGTATCTAGAGTGGAAGGAGTGTCTACCATGGGCAAAAAGTGTGCCATCTTTAAGAGACAATAAGTCAACAATAAAGTCCATCGAGACCTCTGCCCATGGTCGTTTCGGGACGGGCAAAGGCCTCAGCAGCCCCCAGGATTTGGTATTAGCTCCCTTGTTTCGCTGACAGGAAATGCATGAAGAGATGTAATTCTTACAGTCCCACCTCCACCCAGGCCACCAAAAAGAACGGGAGATCAACTCGGAGGTCTTTTGCATCCCAAAATGACCTGCTAATTTGTGGTCGTGGAAGATTTTCAAAGTTAGAGGTCTTACTTCCCTTGGGACTAAAATTTTATTCTGGGCCCAGAGCAGATCATTACGTTTCCTCAAGGAAAGAACCTCTGCATCAGTGCAGTGGCTAGATGCCAATTTGATAGTAGTCATTAGATCAGTTTCAGTGAGCAACAAAAAATATTGCGGGGTAAAATGGTAACAGGTTCTGTAGACTGAGGAGATTCAGGGAACATCCGGGAGAGTGCGTCCGCTTTCCCATTCTTGGAACCAGGTCTGTATGTAATGTGTAAATTGAATTGGGAGAAAAAAGTGCCCAACGAGCTTGTCTGGGTCTTAAGCGCTTAGCTGTCCTGAGGTATTCCAGATTTGTGGTCAGTGAAGATCATGACAGAATGGGACGCACCCTCCAGTAGATATCTCCACTCCTCTAGGGCGAATTTAATGGCCAATAACTCCCGGTCTCCTATGTCGTAGTTCCTTCCTGGGGCACTTAGTTTCCTGGAGGCAAAGGCTACGAGATGGAGAAGGGCCTTGGGACCCTGTCTTTGAGATAGAATGGCTCCAGTAGCCATTTCAGATGCATGCACCTCCAACACAAATGGCAGAGCTGGGTCTGGATGGTGTAAAATTGGTGTGGAGATGAATAGGGCCTTTAATTTGATAAATGCGTCCTGTGCCTCTGGGGACTACTGGAAACGGTTGTGCTGATGGGTTAGCTGGGTAATGGGTGCGACAATGGAAGAGAAGCCAATGATAAATCTTCGGTAAAAGTTAGCGAAACCGATGAAACGCTGCACTCCCTTCTTATCCACCAGGGCTGGCTACTCCTGGATTGCCTTGACCTTTTGTGGGTCCATTGCAACCCCTTTGGTGGAGATGATGAATCCCAAAAATTGAATAACAGTTTTTTCAAATTCACATTTCTTGGCTTTAAGACATAACCTGTGTTTCCTGAGAATCGAGAGGACCTTTTTCACGTGAACCTGGTGCAGTTCAGTGGTGGCAGAGAATATAAGGATGTCATCTAGGTAGACCACTAAGAAGTCATCGAGATATTCACGAAAGATATCGTTTACCAGGTGTTGAAAAGTGGCCGGGGCATTGCACAGCCCAAAAGGCATTACTAAATACTCATAGTGTGCAAACCTGGATATGAAGGCGGTCTTCCATTCATCCCCGGCTCGGATTCGGATGAGGTTATAAGCACCCCGTAGGTCTAGTGTAGAGAAGATCCGAGTGGTGCGGAAATGCTGAAATAGTTCTGGGATGAGTGGAAGTGGGTACCAGTTCTTAATGGTTATTTTGTTAAGTTCTCTGTAATCGATGCAAGGCCTTAGAGACCCATCTTTTTTATCCACAAAAAAGATACTGGCTCCGGCCGGTGAAGAAGATGGATGGATAAAACCTTTCTCCAGGTTTTCATCAATGTACATTTTAAGGGCTTTTAACTCAGTCTCGGACAAGGGAAATATGTGGCCATAGGGGATTTCGGAGCCCGGTAACAGATTGATGGGGCAGTCATAGGACCGGTGAGGCGGCAGACAGTCAGCTCTTGTTCTTGTCAAAGATGTCTTTGAACATGAGGTACACTGGAGGAACATGCTGAAGGTTATCAGGTACTGGTGCTATGGTTAAGCAGGGAACTGGCACTGGAACTAAGCAGTGCTGAGAGCAGTATATGGAGGAGAAGGAGATCTCTTTCTTACTCCAGTCGATTCGAGGATTGTGAGCTTGCAGCCACGGGAGTCCCAAGATGATGGGGAACAGATGATATCGAAGCGTAAGTACTCCTGGTGGCCGGAGTCCGTGATGGTGAGAATGGGTCCTGTTTCCTGTGAGACAGGTCCGGAACAAGGAAGGGACCCATCAGCCAGAAGGACTTGAAGATTTTGTTTTTTAGGTAGGAGTGGAATGAGTAGACTTTGAGCAAGTGCAAAGTCTAAAAAACAACTACAGGCCCCAGAGTCAATTATGGCCGGTAGGCGGATTTCCTTTTCCGCTAGCTGTAGGGAGACAAAGAGAGTAACATAAGTCTGACATAAATCTGCGTGTTGAAAGTTCATAAAAAATCGTGAACCAGACTTGCAAAGTAAATGGCCTGTTCCCCCACAATAGAAGCATAGATTGGCGTCTTCGTTGACTCTCTTCAGAAGTGAGGGGAGGACGGACTAGTCCAAGCTGCATTGGTTCAACTTCTGGAACAGGGAGGCCTGAGGGAGCCGGAAATGGTGGATGGATGGGAGAAGGTTTGGGGAGCATCCAACTGGGTCAAGGAACCTGGAAGCGTTCAGTACTTCGCTCCCACATGTGCTTGTCCAAATTAGTGGCCGTTTGAATTAGGTCCTCCAAGGTGGCCGGGGTCTCAATCTGGGCCAGCTTGATTTTAAGGGCTTCCAAAAAACCCTGGCGATATTGGTATTTGAGAGCAGGTTCCTTCCAACCAGTGTCTGCTGATCATTTGCGAAATTCAATGGTGTAGTCCTCCACCGGCCTTCTCCCCTGGGATAAGGTATGGAGAATGGCTTCAGCAGTAGCAGTGCATTGTGGATCATCATATAATTGAGCCATAGCTTCAAAAAAAGTGTCCATAGAGTTTAGCAAAGGACTTCCCTGCTCCATTAGGCCATGGGCCCAGGCTTGCGGTTCTTCGGCCAATAAGGAGATTATGAATCCAACCTTCACAATGTCAGTAGAAAAAGTCCTGGGTTGGAGAGCCAGATACAAGGAACATGCGTTTTGAAATGCCCTGAATTTCTTGCGGTCACCAGAAAAACACTCAGGTGTGGGGACCCTGGGTTCTGGAAGGGCCATCACCATGGTAGGATTTGACTGGGGCTGAGAGGTTCACTCTTATGACTGAGCGCACTTCACCCCCTGGAGATGGTACAGAGGGTGAATGGTACAAAGAGGCACGAGCTACCAGCAGACTAAGCAGGACTTGCGTGAAGATCAGCATGGGGCTAGATAGCTGTGCAGGAACAGGTAACTGGAGCTAGAGAGAAGCAAAGTCAGAGCAGGCCGAGGGTCAAACACCAGGATACAGTCCATAAGCAGGCTGGAAGCCAAAGGTAAATCCGGAATCACAGGCAAAGGTTCAAGGCTCAGGAGACTGAAGGCAATCCGGGTAACATACAGAAGGTCAAGGGAAAGGAGACTGGAGGTAATCCGGGTCACAGGCTGAGGGTCAAACACCAGAGAAGCAAGCAAAGTCCGTTTAAACAAACCAGAAGTCAGGTCCAGGAGAAGATCAAGGCAGGTCGAGATCAATCCGGGTCACAACAGGTAATCAGCAAAACAGGAAGCAGGAACAGATACACAGGAAGCTGAAGACAAACCAACGATTTGTCTGAGGGAGGAGGCAGCTTTTATAGGCAGCAAGGAGGTCATGTTATGCGTGTACTAGTGCGCATGTGTGGGCGCCGTTCATTGGGGAACAAACGTATATGTTCAGATTCCTTCTCTGACAAGCGTATTCTTACGCGCAACGTGTAGCGTTAATAAGCAAATATTTTGTGCCTGGATTCATATTCTGACCCACATCATTCTATGTTTACATCCCTACTTGGATACTATTATGGGAATTTCAACCGTTGCCATTTTGGATGTATCACTGTAATAAGTGGTGTCAGAGTTTGTATGTAGGTTATACAATATTAGTTCCATGAATTTTATATATATATATATATATATATATATATATTTATATATATATATGTAATAATTTCAATTTTTTAACAATTTACTATAATTACTTTTATATGGTCTACCCGTGTGCCTTTAAAGTCCATTTTTCTAGCCTTCAGTTTCTATATATGGTTTGCACAGATAGTAACACAGGTGTTTTTAGCCCTTTTTAGACTGATAGGAGTTATATACCATTCATTTATTTTTATTTTATTCTTATATAAATAATCTATCCATTCCTTGCAATAATAGCCCAATCAGTATTATGCTTTATTTGTATACATTTTGAGGTTATGTGTATTGTCTTTCACTGTTTCTTGGGTTTGGATGGGGCTAACAATGATTTGGTTAGCCTTAAATAGGGATGAGCTTCGAGTTGGAGTCGAACTCATGTTCGACTCGAACATTGGCTGTTCGCAAGTTCGCCGAACAGCGAACAATTTGGGGTGTTCGCGGCAAATTCGAATGCCGCGGAACACCCTTTAAAAGTCTATGGGAGAAATCAAAAGTGCTAATTTTAAAGGCTAATATGCAAGTTATTGTCATAAAAAGTGTTTGGGGACCCAGGTCCTGCCCCAGGGGACATGGATCAATGCAAAAAAAAGTTTTAAAAACGGCCGTTTTTTCAGGAGCAGTGATTTTAATAATGCTTAAAGTCAAACAATAAAAGTGTAATATCCCTTTAAATTTCGTACCTGGGGGGTGTCTATAGTATGCCTGTAAAGGGGCGCATGTTTCCTGTGTTTAGAACAGTCTGACAGCAAAATGACATTTTGAAGGAAAAAACTAATTTAAAACTACCCGCGGCTATTGCATTGCCGACAATACACATAGAAGTTCATTGATAAAAACGGCATGGGAATTCCCCAAAGGGGAACCCCGAACCAAAATTTAAAAAAAAAAATGACGTGGGAGTCCCCCTAAATTCCATACCAGGCCCTTCAGGTCTGATATGGATATTAAGGGGAACCCCGGCCAAAATAAAAAAAAAAAATGACGTGGGGTTCCCCCTAAATTCCTTACCAGACCCTTCAGGTCTGGTATGGATTTTAAGGGGAACCCCGCGCCAAAAAAAAAAAAAAAAAAACGGCGTGGGGTCCCCCCAAAAATCCATACCAGACCCTTATCCGAGCACGCAACCTGGCAGGCCGCAGGAAAAGAGGGGGGGACGAGAGTGCGGCCCCCCCCCTCCTGAACCGTACCAGGCCACATGCCCTCAACATTGGGAGGGTGCTTTGGGGTAGCCCCCCAAAACACCTTGTCCCCATGTTGATGAGGACAAGGGCCTCATCCCCACAACCCTGGCCGGTGGTTGTGGGGGTCTGCGGGCGGGGGGCTTATTGGAATCTGGAAGCCCCCTTTAACAAGGGGACCCCAGATCCCGGCCCCCCCCTGTGTGAAATGGTAAGGGGGTACAAAAGTACCCCTACCATTTCACTAAAAAACTGTCAAAAATGTTAAAAATGACAAGAGACAGTTTTTGACAATTCCTTTATTTAAATACTTCTTCTTTCTTCTATCTTCCTTCATCTTCTGGTTCTTCTGGCTCTTCTGGTTCTTCCTCCGGCGTTCTCGTCCAGCATCTCCTCCGCGGCGTCTTCTATCTTCTTCTCCTCGGGCCGCTCCGCACCCATGGCAGGGGGGGAGGCTCCCGCTCTTCTCTTCATCTTCTTCATCTTCTTCTCTTCTTCTTTTCTTCTCTTCTTCTCTTCTTCATTTTCTTCTCCGGGCCGCTCCGCACCCATGCTGGCATGGAGGGAGGCTCCCGCTGTGTGACGGCGCTCCTCGTCTGACAGTTCTTAAATAACGGGGGGCAGGGCCACCCGGTGACCCTGCCCCCTCTGACGCACGGTGACTTGACGGGACTTCCCTGTGATGTCACGGGGAATGCCACAGGGAAGTCCCGTCATGTCCCGTGTGTCAGAGGGGGGCGGGGTCACCGGGTGGCCCCGCCCCCCGTTATTTAAGAACTGTCAGACGAGGAGCGCCGTCACACAGCGGGAGCCTCCCTCCATGCCAGCATGGGTGCGGAGCGGCCCGCAGAAGAAAATGAAGAAGAGAAGAAAAGAAGAAGAGAAGAAGATGAAGAAGATGAAGAGAAGAGCGGGAGCCTCCCCCCATGCCATGGGTGCGGAGCGGCCCGAGGAGAAGAAGATAGAAGACGCCGCGGAGGAGATGCTGGACGAGAACGCCGGAGGAAGAACCAGAAGAGCCAGAAGAACCAGAAGATGAAGGAAGATAGAAGAAAGAAGAAGTATTTAAATAAAGGAATTGTCAAAAACTGTCTCTTGTCATTTTTAACATTTTTGACAGTTTTTTAGTGAAATGGTAGGGGTACAAAAAGTACCCCCTTACCATTTCACACAGGGGGGGGCAGGATCTAGAGGTCCCCTTGTTAAAGGGGGCTTCCAGATTCCGATAAACCCCCCGCCCGCAGACCCCCACAACCACCGGCCAGGGTTGTGCGGATGAGGCCCTTGTCCTCATCAACATGGGGACAAGGTGTTTTGGGGGGCTACCCCAAAGCACCCTCCCAATGTTGAGGGCATGTGGACTGGTACGGTTCAGGAGGGGGGGGCGCACTCTCGTCCCCCCCTCTTTTCCTGCGGCCTGCCAGGTTGCGTGCTCGGATAAGGGTCTGGTATGGATTTTTGGGGGGACCCCATGCCGTTTTTTTTTTTTTTTTTGGTGCGGGGTTTCCCTTAAAATCCATACCAGACCTGAAGGGTCTGGTATGGAATTTAGGGGGAACCCCACGTCATTTTTTTTTTTTTTTTTGGCCGGGGTTCCCCCTAATATCCATACCAGACCTGAAGGGCCTGGTATGGAATTTAGGGGGACTCCCACGTCATTTTTTTTTTTAAATTTTGGTTCGGGGTTCCCCTTTGGGGAATTCCCATGCCGTTTTTATCAATGAACTTCTATGTGTATTGTCGGCAATGCAATAGCCGCGGGTAGTTTTAAATGAGTTTTTTCCTTCAAAATGTCATTTTGCTGTCAGACTGTGCTAAACACAGGAAACATGCGCCCCTTTACAGGCATACTATAGACACCCCCCAGGTACGAAATTTAAAGGGATATTACACTTTCGTTTGACTTTAAGCATTATTAAAATCACTGCTCCTGAAAAAACGGCCGTTTTTAAAACTTTTTTTTGCATTGATCCATGTCCCCTGGGGCAGGACCCAGGTCCCCAAGCACTTTTTATGACAATAACTTGCATATTAGCCTGTAAAATTAGCACTTTTGATTATTCATGTTCGTGTCCCATAGACTTTAACGGTGTTCGCGTGTTCGAACAAACTTTTTTCCTGTTCGCATGTTCTGGTGCGAACCGAACAGGGGGGTGTTCGGCTCATCCCTAGCCTTGACTACACTAATATGGTTTCCATTTCTGTCCTCTAGAGGTCTGATGCAGGAAACAAACAGTGACATCATATTCTTCACCAACAGGCTCTCCTTCCTTCCTTTCTGTGGGTTTCAGCCCATCTGCACTAAGGGGACAATAACTGAATGACGAACTTCCAGTCCCGAACTTCCGGTCCCAAACTTCTAGTACCGGAAGTTGCACCCATCTGGTGACCCATGTGTATTTTAGAACCTAGAAGTGATCTAATAGCAGCCTGGGGGCTCTGTCTTTATTATTATAAAGTCACCATCATCCTATTTGGAATGTGTAATGTGCATATAGGACATGGCTTATATTATATTAATCTGTCATAGAGTTAATGATGTGCCCTTTGGATCTCTAAAATAGACCCCTTTAGCCATAGAACACAGTGGTAAAGCAGCAATATGGGTATCAGAGATGTGGTATTAAGCCATGGAGTACCCTGATGACCCTAAAATTGAAAAAAAGTACCCTAAAATTAAATGTTATCATTTAGGGGAGTTTGATTGGGATTGGGGGAGGAGGGAGATTTAGGGAGATTTAGATTATAATGAGGCAGACAGGTCAGACAAGGGTCAGTCCCTATCGGTGAGTGAAATGGGGAAAGATGGGGGGAAGGCTATGGCAGGTGATACAAACAACCATTGGAAAGGGCACTATTTTTACCAAAATAAAAAAATATGCAAAATACATATGTAAAATGCGACAATGAGTTAAAGTTGTTGTTCGCCAATGTCAGAAGTCTGCCAAGCAAAATAGGTGAGTTGGAAGCTGGTGCGTGAGGAGAACTATGATTTAACTGGTATTGCTGAATCTTTGCTTCATTCTTCACATGACTGGTCTATTAATATTCCTGGCTATGCTCTCTTTCAGAGAGACAGGGTAAAGGAAAGGTGGTGGTGTCTGTTTCTATGTGAGAAGTGTTAATGAAATGTTAATGAAGAGGTTGAGACTCAGCTCCTTGCACAGATAGAAAGGTCTGCAAGAGGTGGGGCAGTGATAATAATGGGGGATTTTAACTACCCAGAAATTGACTGGAGTAATTGCACTGAAGGAATAGTTAAAAGGCAAAAATCTATAGATCCATTACAAGACAATTTTATGGTACAGTTCATAGGGGCCTGACTAAGAATGATGCTCTGCTGGACCTGGTAATCTCAAACCATGCAGAACTTATTACTAATGTTCATACAAAAATAACATCTGGGTAGCAGTGATTCCATTTAATGTTAGCTGTGAAAAACAAGCACATACTGGAAAGATAAAAACACTTGACTTAAGAGAGCACAGATTCCAAGGAGGAGGGCTACTCTCCAAAACCTAGGGGTTAATTTACTAAAGGGAAAAGTAGAGAGTGCAGTTGCACTCTGCAAGTTCAGTTGCTCCAGAGCGTAGTATATGAGCAGAAAATCTGCTGACTTCTATCATCCAATCATGTGCAAACAAAAATTATGTTTTGTTCTTTGCAAAAGTGAAGCCTTACTTCATTTACTAAGCTCTGGAGCAACACCATTTGCAGAGGGCAACTACACTTTGCAATGCGCACAGTCAATTTGCCTTTAGTAAATCAACCCCTTATGCCCCGTACACATGGTCGGACATTGATCGGACACTCCGACAACAAAATCCATGGATTTTTTCTGACGGATGTTGGCTCAGACTTGTTTTGCATACACACGTATGCACAAAGTTATTGAAATTTCCGAACGCCGAGAACGCGGTGACGTACACCACGTACGACGAGACTATAAAAGGGCAGTTCAGAACCAAGCGCGGCACCCTTTGGGCTCCTTTTGCTAATCTCATGTTAGTAAAGGTTTGGTGAGAGACGCGCTTTTTCAGACTTGTGGTTTTCAGGTCATTTTTCTGGTGTTCAGTTTGTGCTTGTGGGTTTGTATTTGTTCTTCAGTACGTGCAGCGAGTTACCATTGACTTTGTCATTGTGTTCTTGTTCATTCGTTACTGTCTTTCAGGTCGCTCTTCACAGGCCTTGCTGTTCTTCAGTGCGTTCTGTTACTTCGTTCTGAGCAGCCGACCGTTTTCTAGCCATGTTGCGTGTACGTACTCATTGTAGAGTTTGTGCTGTGCGGGGGCTTGGTGTTGGGGTCCTCACTTTGACACAAGCCCAGTCCATGAACAGGGGAGGAGGAGTTCATGGACCAAGAATTGGTTGCTCCAGTGTGACCAGTTCTGTCACATGCCTTTACTCCGTGAAATCCGTGAGAATAATCCTGACGATTTCAGGAACTATCTTAGGATGATGGACCCCGTATTTCATCGTTTGTTGGCTTTGCTGACCCCTTATATTAGCAGACAGGATACCCGCATGAAGCCATCACTCCGGAGCAGAGGTTAGTCGCCACCCTGCGGTACTTGGCGACAGGGAGAAGCCTGCAGGACCTCAGGTTCTCGACAGGAATCTCCCCCCAGGCTCTGGGGATCATTATCCCGGAGACCTGTTCTACCATCATCCAGGTCCTGCAGAAGGAGTATATGACGGTAAGATTTTTATCTTTTAACATCACATTTTATTGTATAGAATGTTTGCTAATGTTTTTTATTTCTTTCCTCATTCCCTAATTACCATGATTGTAATATGCTGTGAATGTCCCCTTTGTCCTCATGCATGCTGGCCCTATATCCACCTTGTCTACTCAATTAACAATGTATTTTGTCAGCTCCATAGCAGTGCTTTACCCTAAATACCCCCTAGAATATGTAAAATTTTGATTTGTGCTTTAAATTCAGGCTGAGTGCCAGAGGATTTTTTTTTTGGGTCCCAAAATCATTTGGAACCCTCCCTCCCCCCAACTGCTAACTTAGCTGATACCAATCCTCTATCTATCCTCAATCCTCTATCTGCTGACTTTGCCAAACCCATACACACTATACCTACCTCTTTTGTGGTCAGATTTATGGATGAATTCCCCAAAGCATGTAGTGCAAGGGCCTGCCTAAATACTTTCAAATGGTACTGTTTAAAGTTTTTGTATCCTATTATTATCTTGATAGGTAATAGCAGAATGTAAAAATGTGCTAAAATGTGTACAGTGTGTATTTATATCTTTGTATTATGACACTTCTTACCTGTCCAGTGGGCTGCCAATAGTGTAAGTAAGGAGAGGCTGGCCAAAGTAATATACATTATTTATGCATTCATCTCTCAATGAAGTGGAGAGGGTTACCTGTCCAAAACATCTCCCCCCCATAACATTTCTAAAATGGCCCATGAGAGGGGGGGGGGGGGATCTGATAGGTGGACCGTATACCTTTGTCTTTAAATACTCCCTAAAATAAATGTTATACTGATGTTGGCCAAGAATGTTTGTGTCTAATCTGCTTTCCATGTTTATTTGCAAAATGACTGCAGAGGGGCAATTGATGGGAAACAAGTCCCACCACCCAAATCGGGGTCATACTATTACAACTACAAGGGGTTCAATAGTATTGTGATGTTGGCGGTGGTGTCGGCTACTTACGAGTTCCTGTATGTGGACATTGGGAAGAATGGCCGGATGTCAGATGGTGGAGTCATCATCCCACACGGAGTTCTACAGGCGTCTCCAGAATGGCAGCTTGGGCTTGCCACGTCCAGAAGACAATGCGGAAGGACTTCCATTCGTTGTCTTCATTGTGGATGAAGCGTTTGCGCTGGGGGACCATCTTATGCGGCCATTCCCTATGAGGACCCTCACCCCGGACCAGAGGGTTTTTAATTACCGGCTGGCCAGAGCCAGAAGAGTGGAGAACACATTTGGAATAATGGCCAGCCGGGTCCGCCTATTTCTTACACCAATACACATGGTGGATTATAAACTCAATCACATAATCCTGGCTTGCTGTGTTCTTCACAACTTTTTAACGAGAAATTCTGTGAACTATGCTGGCTCAGTTGGGCCTGAAGCTGGAATTAATCTCAATGAACCAGCTCTGATGGCGTTTGAAGCTGGCCGTCCTGGCTTGCCCCCCAGAGTGCCCGCGAGGTCCGTCTAAGATACATGGAATACTTTGCGGGTAGGGGGGCTATCAATATACCAGACATTGTCTGAGACATTTTTTAAATAAAAAAAATTTTTAAACTGAACAAATATTTGGTTTGATTTACTGCTTGTCTTTCTTTTAGCTGACCCTGACTGAAATTTTGGGAGTCCTGAAAATGGCGTGATTGTGTCAAATTAGAAATCACTGTTGGGTGTTATTTACTAAAGGAAAATACACTTTGCACTACAAGTGCACTTGAGACTGCACTGAAACTGCACTTGTAGTGCAAAGTGGATTTGGCTTTAGTAAATAACCCCCATTGTCACTGAAAACACCAATTTTACAACACAAAAATGCTTTTGAGCATTGAAAGAAGAAGCCATACATTGTTGAATCTCAATCTTTTTAATCAAAGCACAATCACATGTGCATTTCTAAAAGGTTTTTTTTAAAAAAAACAACATGTTTGTTGTATAACAATTTTTTAGGTGACATTAAAAGTAGAAACGTCCTTTTAAGGTAAAACAGGCATGTTTAAAACCAACAAGAAATACACAAATCTGGAACTTACAAAGTTCAACTTTTGTAGAAATTGAAGGCAATATCAGACATGAGTATTTATAAACTGTGTTTGATATTGCGTTCAGATGGGGTGAAGTCACCCCTGGAAAAGCCAAATTTTGAAGATGCACACAAATTGCTGAATGTCAACATGTGCTAGCTGCCATCATGGGGGATCAATGGACGTGTTTTGTGGGTGCAACCCCTTCTTCTCAGCTACTTTATTATTTAGGATGGGGTTGCACCCCCAAAATGCGTACATTGATCTCCCGTGATGTCAGATAGCACATGTTGACACACTGTGTGCATCTTCAAAATTTGGCTTTTCGAGAATATGTCAACAAATGGGTAAAAAATTTGCAGGAAAAAACAGCAGAAAAAATTGGGGATTTTGAGGGGTTTTAAACTCTCCCTAAAACATCAATGATGTTCTTCATTTTGTTTTGAACATAATTGATGTTTTGCTTGATGTTTTCCAAGTCCCTATTACACCCCGTGATCTCCCCGATCAGGATCTGGGCACTTTCAGTGGTGAAATGACCTTCATCCACAATATCACAAACACCTAGAAATATAGAAAAAAAACCACACTACGTATTATAAATATGCTGTCATCCATCTCTTACCTGAGGCTGTGGTCGCAGACACTCACCTGTTGTGGTGACAATTTCCACCATGTCTCCCTCCTCCTCCTCTGCTTGGCTTTGGGGGATTTACACTTCTTCATGAGGTGGGGGGTCTGTTGTCTCCTCTGATGAGTGGTGTCCTCCGAGTCTTTTCTCCCCTATGTAAAAAAAAAAATAGGTATACTTAGCACACAGATATTTGATGACAGAATTAAAAAAAAAAAACTGTTCTGGAGTAAAAAAAAAAAAAAAATGAAATAATTTTTTTTTCGGTAGATGTGACAAATAAAAATATTATGTTGATGAAATCATGATAAATAATAAAGATAGAAGTTTGTGAGAATATGAGCAGCAAAACAACTTCATTCTTCTAGCATTATAAAGAAGAAGAGAGTGCGCTGCATTAACCACTTGCTGACTGCCTAACGCAGATATACTGCGGCAGAATGGCACGGGCAGGCAAAATCACGTACCTGGTACGTGATCTGCCTCCCGCGGGTGGGGGGGGCGCATAGTGCCCCCGGTGCCTGAGGCAGTCGGCTACGTTAGGGGAGCGATACAGGCTGAGGGGGAGACCACTTATTCGTGGCCACCCCCTCGCGATCGCTCCCGCGAATGAGAATCTTTCTCTGCCGCTGTATAGTAAACAGCGGCAGAGGAAGTGATGTCATCGCTCCTCGGCTCGGTATTTTCCGTTCCGGCGCCGAGGAGAGAAGACATTGATGTGAGTGCACAACACACACACATACAGTAAAACACACCAGGCACACATTACACCCCCCATCACCCCCCGACCACCCCCTGATCACCCCCGATCACCCCCCCGTCACAGTGACACCAAGCAGTTTTTTTTTCTGATTACTGCACTGGTGTCAGTTTGTGACAGTTAGTGTGGTAGGGCAGTTAGTGTTAGCCCCCTTTAGGTCTAGGGTACCCCCTTAACCCCCCTAATAAAGTTTTAACCCCTTGATCACCCCCCTTCGCCAGTGTCACTAAGTGATCTTTTTCTGATTGCTGTATTAGTGTCACTGGTGATGCTGGTTAGGGAGGTAAATATGTAGGTTCGCCGTCAGCTTTTTATAGCGTCAGGGACCCCCATATACTACCTAATAAAGGTTTTAACCCCTTGCTTGCCCCTTAGTTAACCCTTTCACCAGTGATCACTGTATAAGTGTTGCGAATGACGCTGGTTAGTTTATTTGTCTGCAGCAAGCGCGGATATAGGCGTGACACCCGCTATTATTGTCCCTCCTGTCCTAACAATCCTGGTCTTTGCATTGGTGAATGTTTTGAATGCTACCATACACTAGTTGAGTATTAGCGTAGGGTACAGCATTGCACAGACTAGGCACACTTTCACAGGGTCTCCCAAGATGCCATCACATTTTGAGAGACCCGAACCTGGAACCGGTTACAGTTATAAAAGTTACAGTTACAAAAAAAAGTGTAAAAAAAAAAAAAACACACAAAAAAATATATAAAATAAAAAAAACAAAAATAGTTTTTGTTTTATGGTTTTCTCTCTCTCTCTATCCTCTCTCTATTGTTCTGCTCTTTTGTACTGTATTCTATTCTGCAATGTTTTATTGTTATTATGTCTTATCATGTTTGCTTTTCAGGTATTCAATTTTTTATACTTTACTGTTTACTGTGTTTTATTGTTAACCATTTTTTTGTTTTCAGGTACACCATTCAGCTGCAGCGCAGATTTATTTATCTTGACAGCAACAGCGTTTGCTCCAACGATATATAAAGCCGTGACTCCAGCGGAGGTGATATATGCCAAAGCATGGGGGCAGCAGGGGCGGAGGAGCGATTTGCTCCTAACTTTTGGGGCGGATGCCCCCATGCTTCGGCATATATAAATGGTGCATGTATGCCCATCATTAGAAGTGGGTGGATGAAGGGAGGTATTCTAATGGTGGGCATACCCACCAATCAATCTCTTTTTTCGTTCACAGCCCACAGGCTGCATGAAAAAAAAATATTACAATATATGCCCAACAAGGACCAGCAATGTACTGGTATGTTGCTGGACTTTGAGTTGTTTTACCAGAATGATGCCTGCAGGTTTAGGTATTATCTTGGTATCATTCTTTTCAGCCAGCGGTCGGCTTTCATGTAAAAGCAGTCCTAGCGGCTAATTAGCCTCTAGACTGCTTTTACAAGCAGTGGGAGGGAATGTCCCCTCCCTCCCACCGTCTTCCATGTTTTTCTCTGGCTCTCCTGTCCCAACGGGGAACCTGAGAATGCAGCTGGTGATTCTGCCAGCTGACCATAGAGCTGATCAGAGACCAGAATGGCTCCGATTATCTCTATGGCCTAAGAAACCGGAAGCTACGAGCATTTCATGACTTAGATTTTGCCGGATGTAAACAGCGCCATTGGGAAATTAGGAAAGCATTTTATCACACCGATTTTGGTGTGGTCAGATGCTTTGAGGACCTGTCACTACCTATTGCTATCATGGGGGATATTTACATTCCCTGACATAACAATAAAAATGATAAAAAAATGAAAGGAAAAGTTTAAAAATAAGATAAAAAAGCAAAAAAAAAAATAAAGAAAAAAAAGCAAAAAAAAAAGCACCCTTGTCCCCCCTGCTCTCGCGCAAAGGCGAACGCAAGTGTTGGTCTGGCGTCAAATGTAAACAGCAATTGCATCATGCATGTGAGGTATCACCGCAAAGGTCAGATCGAGGACAGTCATTTTAGCAGTAGACCTCCTCTGTAAATCTAAAGTGGTAACCTGTAAAGGCTTTTAAAGGCTTTTAAAAATGTATGTAGTTTGTCGCCACTGCACGTTTGTGCGCAATTTTAAAGTATGTCATCTTTGGTATCCATGTACTCAGCCTAAAATCATCTTTTTTATTTCATCAAACATCAAACAAAAAGTGTGTTTTTTCACCAAAAAATGCGTTTGAAAAATTGCTGCGCAAATACTGTGTGAAAAAAAAAGAAACACCCACCATTTTAATCTGTAGAGCCTTTGCTACATTTTTATATAATGTTTGGGGGTTCAAAGTAATTTTCTTGCAAAAAAAAAAAAATTTCATGTAAACAAATAGTGTCAGAAAGGGCTTTGTCTTTGTCAGGAAAGGATCCATCCGCTGGTAAGATATATCGTTTGGCATGCAGTACTGGGGTCCACCAGCAGGTGTCTCCTGGCAGTGTTGAACTGTCAGGAGAATATTTCCCTGCTGGTGTCATTTCTTCTTTTGGCCGCAGTACTGACGTCCACCAGCGGATGGATCCTGGCAGTATGGAGCAGACAACACTTCCTGCGCTCAGGTGTGACTTGAAGTCAATCATAGCCAGTCCTATAAATACCCGGCAAGCCCTCATATGCTTGCCTTGGTATCTCTCTCCTTGAGCCCTGACCCTGTTCGCCTGTTACCCGATCCTGAGCCTGTATCTGACCTTGTGCCCGAGCTTATCCTGACCCGATCCCTTCTGTGTTCCTGTACCCTTCAGCCCGATCCATCCCCTCTCTGTCCTGTTGGTTCCCTGTCCCTCATTTACTGATCTTCCTGTGTATGACCTTGGCTTGGCTAACGTTTATGCTTCTGGTATATCCCTTGTCCTGCTGACCTGCCGTGTATGACCCTGGCCTGGCGTACATCTGTGATTCCGGTACTGCCCCTTGCTGTATATATTGTTGTTGTTGGTGGGTTTGTTGGGTTGGTTGTTCACTGTTTGTATTTTCTAATTATCACCTATTTTAATAAATATCACTATTCACTTACATGTGTTTTGGGTTATCTCTGTGCAGTCCACACAGTCTGGTCTACTAGTCTCCTGACAGTCTTCAAGTGGTTAGAAGAGTGGGTGATGTGTGACATAAGCTTCTAAATGTTGTGCATAAAATGCCAGGACAGTTCAAAACCCCCCAAATAACCCCATTTTGGAAAGTAGACACCCCAAGCTATTTGCTGAGAGGCATGGCGAGTCCATGGAATATTTTATATTGTGACACAAGTTGCCTATCATAGTTTCGTAGGCCATGGAATGCCCAGATGGCTCGACCCCCCCCCCAAATGACCCCATTTTGGAAAGTAGACACACCATACCTCTCAGCAAAAAGCTTGGGGAGTATTTTGCAGACCTCGCTTTTTGTCACAAAGTTTTGAAAATTGAAAAAAGAGAAAAAAAAAATATTTTCTTTTCTTTCTTCATTTTCAAAAACAAATGAGAGCTGCAAAATACTCACCATGCCTCTCAGCAAATAGCTTGGGGTGTCTACTTTCCAAAATGGGGTCATTTGGGGGGGTTTGTGCCATCTTGGCATTTTATGACCTTGGAAACTGTGATAGGTAGTGAGGAGTGAAATCAAAAATTTACGCCCTTAGAAACCCTGAAGGCGGTGCTTGGTTTTCGGGGCACCGTACACAGTTGGCTCCCAAAAAGTCCCACACATGTGGTATCCCCATACTCAGGAGAAGCAGCAGAATGTATTTTGGGGGTAATTTCACATATGCCCATGGCATGTTTAAGCAATATATCATTTAGTGATAACTTTGTGCAAAAAAAAAAAAAAAAAAAGTTTGTCATTTTCCCGCAACTAGTGGCAAAATATAAAATATTCCATGGACTTGACATGCCTCTCAGCAAATAGCTTGGGGTGTTTACTTTCCAAAATGGGGTCATTTGGGGGGGTTGAACTGTCCTGGCATTTTATGGCCTTCAAAACTGTGATAGGTAGTGAAGAGTGAAATCAAAAATTTACGCCCCTGGAAATCCTGAAGGCGGTGCTTAGTTTTCGGGGCCCTGTACGTGGCTAAGCTCCCAAAAAGTCCCACACATGTGGTATCCCCATACTCAGGAGAAGCAGCTAAATGTATTTTGGGGTGCAATTCCACATGGCCTGTGTGAGCAATATGCCCATGGCCTGTGTGAGCAATATAACATTTAGTGACAACTTTTTCTAAACTTTTTTTTTGTCATTATTCAATCACTTGGGACAAAAAAAAAAATTAATATTCAATGGGCTCAACATGCCTCCCAGCAATTTCCTTGGGGTGTCTACTTTCCAAAATGGGGTCATTTGGGGGGGGTTTGTACTGCCCATACATTTTGGCCTAAATGTATGACTAAAATTGAGTTTATTGGATTTTATTTATAACAAAAAGTAGAAAATATAATTTTTTTTCAAAATTTTCGGTCTTTTTCCGTTTATAGCTCAAAAAATAAAAACGGCAGAGGTGATCAAATACCATCAAAAGAAAGCTCTATTTGTGGGAAGAAAAGGACGCAAATTTCGTTTGGGTACAGCATTGCATGACCGTGCAATTAGCATTTAAAGCGACGCAGTGCCAAATTGTAAAAAGTGCTCTGGTCATTAAGGGGGTAAATCCTTTCGGGGCTGAAGTGGTTAATGATGACTGGAATAGTACCACTGGATTGGTGTAAGTCCAATGTGGTGCCTATATTTAAAAAAGGGATCAAAGTGTTTACCAAGTTACTATAGACCTGTTCGTTTTAACTTCTATAGTTGGGAAGATGCTAGAGAGTTTAATAAAAGACCACATATGGATTGATGAAAGACAAAAGTTGTCAGACAAATCTGATTTCTTTTTTGAGGAGGTGAGCAACACCTTGGACAGAGGGGTGGCTGTGAACATAGTATACTTGGATTTTACAAAAGTGTTTCACACAGTTGCCCACTGTCAGGGAGGCTCTGTCAGAAGACAGATAAATAGCTGTAGAAGAATACAGAGTACTGGCTGTACACTCCTGTGGCCATAATGGCCTTCTAGCCTATTTGTTGGCATGCTGACTTATCAGCATATGTAAAGACAGACAATTCTACATAAAATGGAAGACATACAAAAGACAAATATGACTTCAACATGGCTAAACTAATTTTCAAATATATTATATATATATGTATATATATATACCTTACAATTAAAGTAATTTAATCAAAAAGTACCCTAGACTGATCACAAGAGGGAAACAAATCAAACACAGAGATTTCTTTAATCTAGTCATTTTTGCAGTGTCTGGTGTGGATCCAGGTGACTTTTCCTTCAAGTTTTGCACAACATGTACATGAAATAGATGCTGTATTGAGCCTCCAAACATTTCCTTATATATAAATGTCTCTTAACAATCCACAAGTCACCTGGCTTTAGTCTTAGATCCTTCCAAACTTTTAGGATCTGGAATTGGGGAGAAAACACATAAATGAGTTTGTCAAAAACCTTAAAAGATCAGCAACATTCTCTGTGAGATCCAAATGGAGGACTTCAGCTGCTGAGACAAAATATAAGCAAGCGAGTAACACACTCCCAAACAAAATCCCATAGGAAGAGAGTCCAACATTCCCCTTAGGAGCTTGATAAAATATAAGAAAGCATTCAGGCAAAAGTCTTCTAGTTTCTTACTCTACTTTTTCCGCTACATTGTAGACAGTAGTGAGTGTAAAAATAACACCTCAAAACTTCTAGTAAGGACTCCCCTATAAATATGATTTCCTCTGTTACTCCCTGTAGATTCTGGCACTCTGTACTTACAAACTACTTCTGATAACACGTTTTACTGTGTATACTGCTCCCTTTGATAGGAGAAGAAATTGAGGTAGGAGAAGGGATTTGGGGAGAGGGGAGGAATGGTGTGCAATGATAGGTGATTCCTAGTGAGTAGCAATTGGGTGAGTCATATCAACCAAATATATGTGCACAGTTTAATTAGAACATTTAATATAAAGACTGGGTGTGTGTTCATTGATGTGAAATCCAGTGTGCATAAGCCCTTGGAACTGGTGATCCGTGTACCTGACACAATCTAAGATACAATGTGTCAGAAACCACAGATAAAATTTAAAATTACTGCAATATGCAAATGCTGTACAACATAAATAAATAAATCATCTAAAGTGCAATAAATACCAAATCAATACCATGTGCATGTAATATTACAACAGCCATAATATAAATAGTGCAAAATATAAGATGCTAATATAAAGTGCTGGTGTATATAAACAGCTACTATATAACAAAATGAATTATAAGGTGCTCTTGTGCCAGTGAAGGGATCCTTTTAATACTCTGGTGGGCTTCCCAGTGAAACAACTCTCTGTGCGTGCCTTATTCATGCTCCTATTGTGGCTGCACTCACCAGATCCTTCACCCCCTCCTGGGGTCAAACACCTCCACAGTATGTGCCACTGTGTAGCAATATAGGATAACTCCGTCCTTAGTGTTGGCTATGAGGAGATTCCATTATAAAAGAGAGAGAGGGAGCCCAAATAGCATAATACTGTAAAAACTTGTTTGTTGTGCAAACGCATAAAAAGGTACTCACATATGATAAGGATAACAAAAGCATGTATTGCTGACCCAAGCCTCTGTGACAGGAAATGATGCAAGGACGTATGCTGACTCTGCCCTACACGTTTCATCACTCTGACATCATCTGGAGTGTGCATAGTGGCTACTACATTTCCTGTTTATGGTGCTTGGTGTTTTACATAACGTATTAGTAATTATGGCTGCCATTTTGCAAGTGACTTTGCAGACAGAAGTTCCGTTGGCCATTTTGGATGTGATTTTCAGACCGAAGCCAACTGTGTAAGGCCAATATACAAATACCCGCACTCATTTTTCTTTGATCTGTCAGACCAAAAAACTATGGTCACTTTAAAATAGAATTGTGACATTTAGCATCTTGATTTAGTTAGATATTCCTTTCTAGCTATTACTATTTAGCTGAGGGTTTATCCTCCCATCTTTCGAAACGGCCCTGTCACAATATCTACAGACCTAAAGAGATCCCGGCGGCCATTTTGTGTGTGACACCGTAGACTGAAGACCAACATAAAGGAATCCCAGCGGCCATTTTGGGTATGATACCGCAGACCAGAGTCCACGGAATGATACTTGTTTACTCCTTAAGGAATCCCGGCGGCCATTTCGGTATTGATACCACAGACCAGAGTCCATGGAATGATAATTGTCTACTCCTTATAATTATTCCTTAAGGAGTAGACGAGTATCATTCCGTGGACTCCGGTCTGCGGTATCATACCCAAAATGGCCGCCGGGATTCCTTTATGTAGGTCTACGGTGTCACACACAAAATGGCCACCGGGATCACTTTCGGCCTGTAGATATGGCCTGTGAAATGGCCGACGAAACTTCTGTCTGCAAAGTCACTCGTAAAATGGCGGCCATAATTACTAATACGTTATGCAAAACACCAAGCACTATAAATAGGAACTGTAGCAGGCACTATGCATGCTCCAGATGTCATCAGAGTGACGAAACACGTAGGGCGGAGTCAGCATACGTCCTTGCATCATTTCCTGTCACAGAGACTTGTGTCAGCAATATATGCTTTTGTTATCCTTATCATATGTGAGTACCTTTTTATGCGTTTGCACAAAAAACAAGTTTTGTACAGTATTATGCTATTTGGGCTCCCTCTCTCTCTTTCATAATGGAATCTCCTCATAGCCAACAATAAGGACGGAGTTATCCTATATTGCTACACAGTGGCACATACTGTGGAGGTGTTTGACCCCAGGAGGGGGTGAAGGATCTGGTGAGTGCAGCCACAATAGGAGCACGAATAAGGCACGCACAGAGTGTTGTTTCACTGGGAAGCCCACCAGAGTATTAAAAGGATCCCTTCACTGGCACAAGAGCACCTGCTAATTCATTTTGTTATATAGTAGCTGTTTATATACACCAGCACTTTATATTAGCATCTTATATTTTGCACTATTTATATTATGGCTGTTGTAATATTACATGTACATGGTATTGGTTTGGTATTTATTGCACTTTAGATGATTTATTTATTTTTGTTGCACAGCATTTGCATATTGCAATAATTTTAAATTTTATCTGTGGTTTCTGACACATTGTATCTTAGATTGTGTCAGGTACACAGATCACCAGTTCACTTACATTTAAATCCAAGGGCTTATGCACACTTGATTTCACATCAATGAACACACACCCAGTCTTTATACTAAATGTTCTAATTAAACTGTGCACATATATTTCGTTATGACTCACCCAATTGCTACTCACTAGGAATCACCTATCATTGCACACCATTCCTCCCCTCTCCCCAAATCCCTTCTCCTACCTCAATTTCTTCTCTTATCAAAGGGAGCAGTATACACATTTAGGTTCTAACCAGCTTTTGAGAACAACTGAACGACACCATATCTACTTCGTTTTCCTTTTAATTTTACTTACTCCACCTAGTGGAAGTAATTGGTAGAGGCAGAAGTTCCATTAACTACTTCCTAACCTCAATCAGTACTTATTCCTTAGCGCGGTGACTTTCTTTCTTTTTTCACTTTTTACTGTGGCCTTTGCAGTAGCATTTGCCACTAGACATCCAGAAAACATGTTCATACAGACAAAATGCATACTTGTAAGATCCTGACTTGGGCATCTAGATATATCTTTTTGTAATCTCTGGAAGGAATGTTCAGCTTTTGATAACACCTTTGGTAACAGGTAAAACAATTAGTGGTATGTTATAAAAACAACTGTGGAGAACCCTGGCCCTATCCCACGCTCATTTACTAAGGCAGCCATAACTGCTTGTGACTGATGACACGGTCCACGATCACCTTTTCCAAAGTCCTATTTCATAACAAGTTGCCCCCTGTGGACCAGTTGTTCTTCTCGTTCTGGGGTCCTTAAAGTTGAATTGTTAATCCCAGCTATACTAGGCCAGAACTAAGGTGGAATCTGTGAGTTGCACAGACCCAGCAAGTGTCCGGGGCTGTAAGGCAGCATCCTTAGTCACCTGGTCTGCTTCCATGTGTGAGTTTTAAAGTTAGTATGGCTAACTCAGCAAGAACCTGGAAGGCTGAAAACATCCAATCAAATTAACTTAGCATGCTTGATTGTTTTACCTGCCGAAGTAAAAACAAACTTCTGACCCTTCAAATGGAACCAAAAGCTCTAGATATCTCGACTATCTATAAAAATATACACTCTTTTTATAGCTCACAGGCTTTGCTAAAACATGGAGCTCTGCTTCTTGAGCTAGGGAAAAAGGATCCAATGACTCTAAATACAGAGTATCCTTGTGGGTGATAAACTGCATCCTCAGTATAAAACTGGGAATAACTCTACAAAAAATTAAATATCTGGGTCTTCAGGGAGTGTGTCCTGCACTGGGCTCACAGCAGCTGATTCCTACACCATCAATTTAACACATGTGGTTTTCCTTTGTCTCCAGCCTCCTCCAATAGAGGCAATAAGGTGGCTGGATTCAAATGTACGCATTTTTCATTGTTAGATTTGTACATAAACAAACAAAACAAATTCATAGGAGAAAATATGAATAATTGCCTCACATCCAATATAAATATTGTCACCACATCCCTAAAGTATACAATATACAAAACATAGAGGGAACTGGGATTTTTAAGGTGCAAAAGAGTGACACAAAATTTATGTAAAAATTTCACATTTTATTTAGAAAAATTGATAAAAACATATTTGTAAAAAGAGTTTACATTCAATGTACTGAAACAATCTTTACATAGTGCGACCGAAGGATTTATTTCTCAACATGTTTCACCACTTGCCGTGGCTTCTTCAGGAGAGTAGTATCTATCAGGCACTGAGAAGACAATACAGTAATTTACAAAATAAACATTAAAGGGACAATCAAGAAATCAATATAAATACAAAGCAAAAATAATACCACACATCCAATCTGCCAATGCAATACTTTAAGCCGAATATGGGATCTATTTACCTGTATGCAGGTCTTTCAAAAAATTAAATAGCGAATTGAATATAAACTCAACTAATTACGCTACTTAAATCGGGAAGCAAACCCAACCAGAGGATCAGCTGATGACAGAGAGTAAGTGAAATCGCATTTTTAACTGATGGAAGAGTTCCTAGAATGTGAGTGGAGAAAGGAATAGAGAAGAATTTATTTTAGACCTTATTGCAATCTTTAATTTGAATCTCTTAATTCTTTGTTTCATTTTTTATTTTTTATTTATTTTATTTTCTAGAAAGAAAAAAAAAAAGGGAGGGGTAGAGAAATCTGTACCTGTAATGAAGGACTGGCTTAAAACCAAAAAAGTCGAAGTTTCTTGGCTGCATTGATTTGTGTTCTTTCCAAAACAA
The DNA here is from genome assembly GCF_042186555.1 of Aquarana catesbeiana. NCBI lineage: Eukaryota > Metazoa > Chordata > Amphibia > Anura > Ranidae > Aquarana > Aquarana catesbeiana. The sequence continues at coordinate 462,299,605 of NC_133324.1, read as the reverse complement.
AGCCCCCCAAAAAAAGGGGGAAAGGACAACAAAAAACCTAGAACCAACAGTAAGATTTCAGTCAGGAGACCCTCAACCAAAGCAAGGGTTCCTCAAAGATTAGTCTAGGATTTCCTCAAAATAACATAAAATACCTGGGTTGGATGATATATGAAGAAAATGACATCCTCCTCCTCTCAGGCTGGATCTCTATTAAACCACCACCAGAGTGTTTAAATACCCTCCCCCTCTCCAAATTTGGCGCCAAAAATGGCGCCAAAACCTAGGGGAGTGGCGGACGCTGCAGGGGCATCTACCAATAGGCAGTAAAACCAGAAGTGACACTTCTGGCTAAATCAGGAAGAGAAATACATCAATCAAATCAGTATAGTCAATGGTGCTGGGAACATGGGAAGTGACACTGGGTGGTGCACCGGAAGTGACAAAGCAACACCTCTGGGACTGTCAGCAATGATGTAAATGACCAAAAAAGGCCAAAAACACATCAAAATTGATCTATATACAAACTATTGGTAAAAGAGGAAGTGTAACCGGGAAAGATGGAAAAATAACTGCAAGGTTTGTGTGGACAAAGTTCACACAAAGGTTAAGGAAAGATGCAATCGGCCAGTGGAAACAGACTTACCACTGGGAATGGTGCCCTGGGTGTCCGTATGGTCATCTAATCCTTGTAGGTGCTTCCTTAATTAGAAAAACATAATTCAAATTCTAGGACTCTTGGGAGAAAAAAAAATATTGTTTATTCTCCCTTTCTTCCATTTCTGTTAGTATATTCAAAAATAGTTAATAAATGAAATCCGCATAATTGATCCAGAAATCCCAATGGCAAAAAATAAAGTGAAGGCAGTTCAGATGGGGTTTACATAAAAGCTTGGTACAGGAACCCAACACATGTCAAATAACAATGGAGGCCAAAAATTACCCCTTCAAGGAGCAACTGAAAAAATGGCCATACAGATCCCTAGAGGAAAGGCCTGAAGCTTATGGATTCATTAAGCCCAGGGGGCAAGGTGACAGCCAAGGAATGGATCCACCTCATCTCCTTCTGCAAGAGAATTCTGTCCACGTTTCCCCCCCTCTCATGAGTGGGCAAGAATTCCAGGGCAAAAAATTTCAGTTTTGTTAGATCAAATGAATGGTATAAACCCATGTGTCGACTAATGGCTGTTTCCATCTTTTTCTTTTGGACGAGGGACACATGGTCCCTAATCCTGTGGAAGAAGGCTCTCTTAGTTTTCCCTATATAAAAGGCCTTACAGGTGCACCTCATATAGTAGACCACCCCAATGGATTGTCAATTAGCAAAAAAATTGGGTTGATATATAGTCCCATCTGGAAGGGTTATGTCAGGAAATGTTCCATCCGCTGGTAATATCTGTTATTTGGCATGCAGTACTGAGGTCCACCAGCAGGTGTCTTCTGGCAGTTTGGAACTGTCAGGAGAGCTTTTCCCTGTTAATGTTATGTCATCTTTGGGCCGCAGTACTGGCGTCCACTAGCGGATGGATCCTGGCAGTATGGAGCAGGTATTCCCCTCTGCAGACAGGTGTCACCTGACGTTAATTAGCAGAGCTGCAGTATAAATACCCGGCAATTGCACACTTATGTTGCCCTGGTATTGTCCTTGAGCCCTGATCTGCATCCTGTTACCCTGATTCCTGTAGCCTGAACCTGAAGCCTGATTCCTGGAACCTGGAACCTGTTGATCCTGTTTCCTGTCCGTTGCCTGAACCCTGAACCCTGGACTCTGGACTCTGAGCCTTGTACCTGACCCGTCCCTCCTGAGATCCATCCATCCTCTCTTGTCCTGTTTATCTCCCTTCCCAGCTACTGATTCCGTGTTTATGACCCCGGCCTGGCTTGACTACAATTCTGGTACTCCCTCTTGCTACATATGCTGGTTGGTTTTATATCACTGATTGTTTGGTTGTTCACTTTATATTTGTAGTGTGTTCACATATGCATTTTCCTTAATAAACTTACTTTCACTTATTTATGTCTGGTTCACTCTGTCACAGTCACACAGTTCTGGTTACATCTGGTTTATGACAGGTTATCTCCTCTGAGTCTAGAATATAACTGCAGAAATCGCACCTGTTACACGGGGCAGTGCTTTTCCGAATATCTCTTACAGATCTCTGTGTCAAGTGGCTATGGACCAATTGATCCTTTAAGGACCTAGATCTTCTATAAGGTAATGGAAGTGATTGGTTTGACATATTTGGAGATTACTTTGTCATTGGATAATAGAGGCCAATATTTCTGGATGATTTCACTGACTTTTTTGTGCTGTTTAGAGTATGGTGTTATCAACCGTACCTGCTGGTCCGATTTTCGAGGTTTCGATGAATGAATTAATTCAGTTCGATTGTGTGATTTGGCCCTATGATATGCCTTTTTGATATTAGAGCGGCTGTAGCCCCTATCCAAGAGGCGTAACTGCAAGACCCATGCTTCCTTTTCAAAGTCCTGGTCACGGCTGCAGTTCCTCCTTATTCATAGATATTGACTATAAGGAATACTCGCCACCAAGGACTTTGGGTGGGAGCTGGCCGCGTGTAGGATGGTATTTCCTACCGAGGACTTCCTAAACAAAGAGGAGCCAAGTGTGCCATCTGAATTAAGATAAATAGAAATATCCAAGAAATTAATCATATTTTGATCGTAAGTCATAGTGAATTTGAGGTTGTATGAGTTTGCTTTGAGTTTGTCCAAAAAAAGAAGAAGTTCCTCCTTAGAACCAGCCCACACCACAAAAATGCCATTGATAAATTGACGCCAAATCAAAACATTGTTAAAAAATTTACTGAAATCATCTGAGGAGAAAATCTCCTGCTCCCACCCCCCCAGGTACAGATTGGTGTACAATGGGGCACATTTAGTCCCCATCGCAACACCCTGCACCTGGAGGTAGTGGGAGCAGTCGAAAAGAAAAATGTTATTGGTTAGAATAAACCGTAAAAGATCCAGAATGAAACAATTGTAAGCAGAGGCTCCAGGGCCTCTTTCTGATAGGAAGCCCTCCACAAACCCAAACCCCCGCTCGTGGGGGATGGAATTGTAGAGGGCTTCCACATCAATAGCGACCAAAAGAGACCCCTGTGGTACACAAATACCATCCAAGGATCTCAAGTAGGCATGTGCATTTCGTTTCGTTCCGAATCGAAATTCGGACGAATTTTTCATTATTCGGAAATTCGGATGCATCCGAATTTCCGAATTACAAAAGTAAAGAATTTAAACGAATCCGAAAAAAAAACGAACGAATTCGAAAACATATTCGAATCGAATTCGAAAACATATTCGAATCGAATTCGAAAACATATTCGAATCGAATTCGGAAACATATTCGAAAACATATTCGAATCGAATTCGAAAACATATTCGAATCGAATTCGAAAACATATTCGAATCGAATTCGAAAACATATTCGAATCGAATTCGAAAACATACTCGAATTCGAAAAAAATAGAAAACGTTTTTCTAAAAAAAAACAATAAATAAGATAGAATATAAAATAATAAAGCAATAGAATATATATATATAAATATATATATATATATATATATATATATATATATATATATATATATATATATATATATTTTTTTTTTTTTAATTATTCTCTTCTATTGTTTTTTTATGCTTTTCTTTTCTATTATTTTATATTTTATAATAGTCTTTTCAATTCAAATTCAAATTCATTCTATACGAAATTCGAATTTCGGTACATGGCTTCTGAAGTTTGAATTTCGTATAGAATGAATTTGAATTGAAAAGACTATTATAAAATATAAAATAATAGAAAAGAAAAGCATAAAAAAACAATAGAAGAGAATAATAAAAAAAAAAATTATATATATATATATATATATATATATATATATATATAATTTTTTTTTTTATTATTCTCTTCTATTGTTTTTTTATGCTTTTCTTTTCTATTATTTTATATTTTATAATAGTCTTTTCAATTCAAATTCATTCTATACGAAATTCAAACTTCAGAAACCATGTACCGAAATTCGAATTTCGTATAGAATGAATTCGAATTGAAAAGACTATTACAGAATATATAATATATATATATATATATATATATATATATATTCTGTAATAGTCTTTTCAATTCGAATTCATTCTATACGAAATTCGAATTTCGGTACATGGTTTCTGAAGTTTGAATTTCGTATAGAATGAATTCAAATTTGAATAGAAAAGATAGAAAACAGAATAGAAGAAAATATAATATATATATTATATTTTCTTCTATTCTGTTTTCTATCTTTCCTATTCAAATTCGAATTCATTTTATAAGAAATTCAAATTTCGGAAGATGGTTATATATATATATATATATATATATATATATATATATATATATATATATATATATATATATATATATATATATATATGTGTATGTGTATATTATATATATATATATATATATATATATATATATATATATATATATATATATATATATATATATATATATATATATATATATATATATATATATATATATATATATACCATATATATAGTTTACTTTTTCAAATTCAGTTATTGTTTTTTTCAAATGCGGTAGAATTTTTTCAAATTTTATAGTTTTTTTCGAATGTGGTAGAAATTGTTCAAATTTGACAGTTTTTTTTGAATGTGGTAGAATTTTTTCGAATTTGATATTTTTTTCGAATGTAGTAAAATTTTTTTTGAATTTGATAGTTTTTTTTGAATGTGGTAGAATTTTTTCGAATTTGACAGTTTTTTTCGAATGTGGTAGAATTTTTTCGAATTTGACAGTTTTTTTCGAATGTGGTAGAATTTTTTCGAATTTGACAGTTTTTTTCGAATGTGGTAGAATTTTTTCGAATTTGATAGTTTTTTCAAATGTGTTAGAATTTTTTCGAATTTTATAATTTTTTTCGAATGTGGTAGAAATTTTTCGAATTTGACAGTTTTTTTTCGAATGTGGTAGAATTTTTTCGAATTTGATATTTTTTTCGAATGTAGTAAAATTTTTTTTGAATTTGATAGTTTTTTTTGAATGTGGTAGAATTTTTTCGAATTTGACAGTTTTTTCGAATGTGGTAGAATTTTTTCGAATTTGACAGTTTTTTTCGAATGTGGTAGAATTTTTTCGAATTTGACAGTTTTTTTCGAATGTGGTAGAAATTTTTCGAATTTGACAGTTTTTTTTCGAATGTGGTAGAATATTTTCGAATTTGATATTTTTTTCGAATGTGTTAGAATTTTTTCGAATTTGACAGTTTTTTTCGAATGTGGTAGAATTTTTTCGAATTTGATAGTTTTTTCAAATGTGTTAGAATTTTTTCGAATTTTATAGTTTTTTTCGAATGTGGTAGAAATTTTTCGAATTTGACAGTTTTTTTTCGAATGTGGTAGAATTTTTTCGAATTTGATATTTTTTTCGAATGTAGTAAAATTTTTTTTGAATTTGATAGTTTTTTTGAATGTGGTAGAATTTTTTCGAATTTGACAGTTTTTTCGAATGTGGTAGAATTTTTTCGAATTTGACAGTTTTTTTCGAATGTGGTAGAATTTTTTCGAATTTGATAGTTTTTTTCGAATTTGTTAGAATTTTTTCGAATTTGATAGTTTTTTCGAATGTGGTAGAATTTTTTCGAATTTGACAGCTTTTTTTCGAATGTGTTAGAATTTTTTCGAATTTGATAGTTTTTTTTCGAATACGGTCGAATTTTTTCGAATGCGGTCGAATTTTTTCGAATTCGAATACGAAACGAAACAAATTCCGAAAACGAATGTAATGAATGCAACGAATTTAACTAAACGAATTTAGTTAAATAACGAATCGAAACGAAACTAAACTAAACAAATTTTTTCATCCTGCACATGTCTGATCTCAAGGGGTCAGCAGTGTCCTGTATATAAGAGCTAAGCGAGCCAACATGCGATCGCAAATAGTCATCCACAAGTTTGCTTGCGGGCTCAGTTAAACACCCGTTGCCCGAGAGGAAATTTGAGATGCTTATGGACTTTGGGTAAGGCATATAGGGTGGGGGTTCTGGGGGTTTCAACAATCAAAAAATCAAATGTCTTCTTTCTTGTCAATGAGGTCATTATGAAATGCCTGACTGACAAGGATCTTTAACTTCGTCTCTGCATATTTGACTTGAGATGAGGGAACAGGCCGATATCAACTGCGATTACGCAAGAGATCCAGAACCATTTTTTTTTAAAAATCCCTATTCATAACTACTATATTCCCCCCTTTATCGGAGAGTTTGATGACAATATGATCATTGTGTTTCAAGGAGGATAAAGCTCTGTGAAGGGCAGGTCTCAAGTTGGAGCGACCAGTAGATCGTTTCCAAGCCGTGGCCTGGATCTCTTTGGTAACCTGTTGGGTAAAGGCCCAAATGCTCGGGTTGCCCTGTAGGGCCGGAAAAGAAGTAGATTTTGGTCTATAAAGATGGGGTGGAGGGAAAATACTCCCAGATGGGGGGTCCGAGGAAGAATTAACAGTTGGCTCCTCCATGGAATCATCAAATGGATTGCCTTCCTCCCATAATTCCATTAAATCCTGTAATGCCTTTATCTCATTAATGGTTTTGTTCATCCAAAGACTCTCCAGATTAACATCAGAGCCGCTGGGGTCCTTGCTGAATATAGCCTTGAACATTAATTTTCTGGCAAAAAGATGTACATCTTTTATGGTCTCAAAAACATCCACCTCCTGGTCAGGACAGAAGGTCAGGCCCAGGCTGAGAACCCGGATCTGATCTTCCGTCAAAGTGCAGGAAGATAGATTAATTACTTGCAAGCTGCCTTGGCTGTCCCCTTGAGTGTTGGGGGTGCATTGGGAAATTTTTCAATGTCTCCATTAATGACCTCTAATTCTCTTTGATAATTCTGGCAGAGAGCCTCCATCATTTTAAAGGAACAGGATTGTAAATTTGATTCCCAATCTGCTTTAAATTCAGATTCAATTTTTGGCAGGTTGGGAAAAATTTGTATCCGTAGTCCCCAAGGCACAATTCTATCTTTTATGTATTTCTAAAAATATTTGTTGTTCCAAAAAACTCGGGCCTTTTTTTCCAATAATCTTTTTAAACTGACGAAAAAACGATCCATAGTCATACCCCCATAAGAGGAACCTTGGGCTTGATGGATCTTGTCCATTAACCCTTCGAAGCCATCACCTCTATAGGTAGCCATATTTCAAATACAGATGCTCCTACTACTACAGAAAAACAAACAAGTGAAAATAATTATAAGACAATAATTAATAATACAGTATGATGAGAAGCAAAAAAATGGGTGTTTAACCACCCCAATGTATCCAAAGGAGAAAATATGATTAATTGCCTCACATCCAATATAAATATTGGCACCACATCCCTAAAGTATGCAATATACAAAACATAGAGGGAACTGGGATTTTTAAGGTGCAAAAGGGTGACACAAAATGTATGTAAAAATTTCACATTTTATTTAGAAAAATTGATAAAAACATATTTGAAAAAAGACGTTTAGATTCAATGTACTGAAACAATCTTTACATAGTGTGACCAAAGGATTTATTTCTCAACATGTTTCACCACTTGCCATGGCTTCTTCAGGAGAGTAGTATCTATCAGGCACTGATAAGACAATACAGTAAATTACAAGATAAACATTAAAGGGACAATCAAGAAATCAATATAAATACAAAGCAAAAATAATACCACACATCCAATCTGCCAATGCAATACTTTAAGCCGAATACGGGATCTATTTAGCTGAATGCAGGTCTTTTAAAAAACTGAATAGCAAATTGAATATAAACTCGAGTAATTACACTACTTAAATCAGGAAGCAAATCCAACCAGAGGATCAGCTGATGACCACAGAGAGTAAGTAAAATCGCATTTTTAACTGATGGAAGAGGTCCTAGAATGTGAGTGGAGAAAGGAATAGAGAAGAATTTATTTTAGACATTATTGCAATCTTTAATTTGAATCTCTTAATTCTTTGTTTCATTTTTTATTTTTTATTTATTTTATTTTCTAGAAAGAAAAAAAAAAGGGAGGGGTAGAGAAATCTGTACCTGTAATGAAGGACTGGCTTAAAACCAAAAAAGTCCAAGTTTCTTGGCTGCATCACGTTTTTTCCAAAACGAAGCCCCAAAAAAGAAGGGGGGAAAGGACAACAAAAAACTTAAAACCAACAGCAAGATTTCAGTCAGGAGACCCTCAACCAAAGCAAGGGTTCCTCAAAGATTAGTCTAGGATTTCCTCAAAATAACATAAAATACCTGGGTTAGATGATATATGAAGAAAATGACATCCTTCTCCTCTCAGGCTGGATCTCTATTAAACCACCACCAGAGTGTTTAAATACCCTCCCCCTCTCCAAATTTGGCACCAAAAAATGACGCCAAAACCTAGGGGAGGGGTGGACACTGCAGGGGCATCTACCAATAGGCAGTAAAACCGGAAGTGACACTTCTGGCTAAATCAGGAAGAGAAATACATCAATCAAAGGTTCTAAGGAGGAACGTCTTCTTTTTTTGGACAAACTCAAGGCCAACTCACACAACCTCAAATTCACTATGACTTACGATCAAAATATGATTAATTTCTTGGATATTTCTATTTATCTTAATTCAGATGGCACACTTGGCTCCTCTTTGTTTAGGAAGTCCTCGGCAGGGAATACCATCCTACACGCGGCCAGCTCCCACCCAAAGACCTTGGTGGCGAGTATTCCTTATGGTCAATATCTACGAATAAGGAGGAACTGCAGCCGCGATCAGGACTTTGAAAAGGAAGGATGGGCCTTGCAGTTACGCCTCTTGGATAGGGGCTAGAGCTGCTCCATTCTCAAAAAGGCATATTATAGGGCCAAATCACACAATCGAACTGAATTAATCCATTCGTCGAAACCTTGAAAATTGGACCAGCAGGTACGGTTGATAACAATATACTCTAAACAGCACAAAAACGTCTGTGAAATCATCCAGAAATATTGGCCTCTATTATCCAATGACAAAGTAATCTCTAAATATGTCAAACCAATCCCCTCCATTACCAATGAAGATCTAGGTCTTTAAAGGATCAATTGGTCCATAGCCACTTGACACAGAGATCTGTAAGAAATATTCAGAAAGGCACTGCCCTGTGTGGCAGGTGCGATTTCTGCAGATATATTCTAGACTCAGAGGAAATAACCATTCTAGATGGGACTGTATATCAACCCAATTTTTTTGCTAATTGTCAATCCATTGGGGCGGTCTACTATATGAGGTGCACCTGTAAGGCCTTTTATATAGGGAAAACTAAGAGAGCCTTCTTCCACAGGATTAGGGACCATGTGTCCCTCGTCCAAAAGAAAAAGATGGAAACAGCCATTAGTCGACACATGAGTTTATACCATTCATTTGATCTAACAAAGATGACATTTTTTGCCCTGGAATTCTTGCCTACTCATGAGAGGGGGGAGACATGGACAGAATTCTCTTGCAGAAGGAGATGAGGTGGATCCATTCCTTGGCTGCCACCTCACCCCCCTGGGCTTAACGAATCCATAAGCTTCAGGCCTTTCCTCTAGGGATCTGTATGGCCATTTTTTCAGTTGCTCCTTGAAGGGGTCATTTTTGGCCTCCATTGTTATTTGACATGTGTTAGGTTCCTGTACCAGGCTTTTATGTAAACCCCATCTGAACTGCCTTCACTTTACTTTTGGCCATTGGGATTTCTGGATCAATTATGCGGATTTCATTTATTAACTATTTTTGAATATACTAACAGAAATGGAAGAAAGGGAGAATAAACAATATATTTTTTTTTTCTCCCAAAAGTCCTAGAATTTGAATTATGTTTTTCTAATTAAGGAAGCACCTACAAGGATTAGATAACCATACGGACGCCCAGGGCGCCATTCCCAGTGGTAAGTCTGTTTCCACTGGCTGGCGCCAATTGCATCTTTCCTTAACCCTTGTGTGAACTTTGTCCACACAAAAGGTTGCAGTTATTTTTCCATCTTTCCCGGTTACACTTCCTCTTTTGCCAATAGTTTGTATACAGATCAATTTTGATGTGTTTTTGGCCTTTTTTGGTCATTTACATCATTGCTGACACTCCCAGAGGTGTTGCTTTGTCACTTTCGGTGCGCCACCTAGTGTCACTTCCTGTGTGCCCAGCACCATTGACTATACTGATTTGATTGATGTATTTCTCTTCCTGATTTAGCCAGAAGTGTCACTTCTGGTTTTACTGCCTATTGGAAGATGCCCCAGCAGCATCTGCCCCTCCCCTAGGTTTTGGCACCAAATTTGGAGAGGGGGAGGGTATTTAAACACTCTGGTGGTGGTTTAATAGAGATCCAGCCTGAGAGGAGGAGGATGTCATTTTCTTCATATATCATCTAACCCAAGTATTTTATGTTATTTTGAGGAAATCCTAGACTAATCTTTGAGAAACCCTTGCTTTGGTTGAGGGTCTCCTTACTGAAATCTTGCTGTTGGTTTTAGGTTTTTTTGTTGTCCTTTCCCCCCTTCTTTTTTGGGGCTTCGTTTTGGAAAGAACACGAATCAATGCAGCCAAGAAACTTGGACTTTATTGGTTTTAAGCCAATCCTTCATTACAGGTACAGATTTCTCTACCCCTCCCTTTTTTTCTTTTTTTTTTTCTTTCTAGAAAATAAAATAAATAAAAAATGAAACAAAGAATTAAGAGATTCAAATTAAAGATTGCAATAAGGTCTAAAATAAATTCTTCTCTATTCCTTTCTCCACTCACATTCTAGGACCTCTTCCATCAGTTAAAAAATGCGATTTTACTTACTCTCTGTGGTCATCAGCTGATCCTCTGGTTGGGTTTGCTTCCCGATTTAAGTAGTGTAATTACTTGAGTTTATATTCAAATTAAGTTTTTTTGAAAGACCTGCATACAGGTAAATAGATCCCATATTCAGCTTAAAGTATTGCATTGGCAGATTGGATGTGTGGTATTATTTTTGCTTTGTATTTATATTGATTTCTTGATTGTCCCTTTAATTTTTATCTTGTAATTTACTGTATTGTCTTCTCAGTGCCTGATAGATACTACTCTCCTGAAGAAGCCACGGCAAGTGGTGAAACATGTTGAGAAATAAATCCTTCGGTCGCACTGTAAAGATTGTTTCAGTACATTGAATGTAAACTCTTTTTACAAATATGTTTTTTATCAATTTTTCTAAATAAAATGTGAAATTTTTACATAAATTTTGTGTCACCCTTTTGCACCTTAAAAATCCCAGTTATGTAAATCCCTCTATGTTTTGTATATTGTAAAACAAATTCATATTTTGAACCTTTCATTATATAAACATTTAGCTGTATATTTGCTGCACAGAATGTGGGACCATTAAAAAATAAATATTTGACCAAAATAATGTCTGTAACTTTGTCTAATAGCACCTTTGCATAAAGCTACAGCTCTGATATATCGGGATGAACCCTTCATTACTGGGTCCAGCTTGCATAAATATATTACAATGGCTTGTTTTCTATCATGCTGTTTGTGTAAGAACTCCAGTTTCATGTTTCAAAAAGACAACTTTTTCCTGCCAATAGTATAATAAATGATAACAATACCCTGCGGTCATGCAGAGATGTCCATAAATGCAAAATATTCTTCTGCTTATACCATTGCACTTACAAGGAAAGGGGGAACATCATTTCACAATCCACACATTCTGCTTTGGATTTCAAAAATAAAAATAAATTTAAAAAAAAGGACCAACAATCTGTATGATGGACCAGAAAGTGTTCAGCCACATCATAAACTATAAACCAAATGGCTGCAGGTGGCATCTATCCTAACAGGGTGTGTGGACTTGATGTGATGGGTCTGTTATATTTAAATTTTTATCTATTATTACCCCCAAACCATGGACTGCACACCAAGTTATTATCAGACCTTAAGATTTCATTTTTGTAGAAAAACTTCTTATGTATCCCATCCATCTTGGCTTTGTTAAATACTATGGCAGCTGTATTCCAAATAACAACCTCATCTCAATAACCTGGATTTCATTTCCAACCAAAGGTTGTCTAAACCAGTTTCAATATATCTATATTATTAATAAAATTGTTAAACTCATGTTAGAAATAATACTCAAATGATAATTTCAATATCACACACTAATATATATCCACATATAAATTTCCTTAAAGGGGGACATTTTACTTAATATCCCTTTTTTAAATGCACTGTTTCCACTATCAAAGAATATTCAATTTGTGTAATACACTATTAAAGGTAACCTTCATTTTACCATGTTTGGAAAACAGATTAAAAAATAATTGTGATCAAATTGTTTATCAAATTGTTTATCATTAGATTCATTAGCACATTTTGTTATAAATGTTTTGTCTAAAAAACTGAAATTGGCATGGTGTCCTTCCAGCTTATCACTGACCTCTCATCCCAGCTACATTCTTTCAGGAGCGTGCAAAGTAGGGGGTCATATCTGCATACATGACACACACAAGAGATAGAACTAAAGGTTCCAGCATTCACACACATACACGAATATCTCTCTCACTTTCTTGTAAGTCTTTTTATTTCCCTGCTTAATTTCTGCTTTCTTGACTTTACTAGTTGTAGTGCATGACCCCAAATTCATCCCACAACTTAACATGAAAATGTCCATCTCTTTCTAGTGTTATTTGTCACCCTTGATCCATCCTGCTCACATAGATAGCTGTTTCTCTGCGGATGTGCTGCTGGCAAGACGTGTATGAGCTCGGCTCCTCATACCCCATACTAATCCAGTGCCATCTGCTGTTATTTCTGCCTTTTTCAGCCAAAACTACTTACCATCTTGATCCCGGACCCCTTCTAACCCGCTCCCGGTGCCTATCTGGAGTTCTACCGGCCTGATCCACTTCCATGCTGAGGCCTCCTATGGGTCACAGAGGCCCTCCTCCATCTTGGGGCCTATAGGCTGCTGGAGCTCCCTGTGGATTGGATTTGCGATCCGGAGGGTGGACGGACTGTCTGTCCATACAGGACGGCCGATCCACCTCCTGGGAACATCTAATTTAACCCAGGGAGGACATGGAGGTGCCTCAGACAGAAAGCCAGGGCCTATTGCAGCCTGTCGCGTTGCCGCGGCCTGCGGACTCGGCTGCGGACGTCCCCTTGGGAAACAGTGAGTAGTCTGTACTGTGCAGCCACCCGCGGTTGGGTCCCCGGGGGGCGTTGGATTGCCCGATCCTCTACCGCTGTGTGCCTTGGAGGGGGTCTGGGGCCTGGAGGCGGCTGTGCTCACCCACCCGGCGGTCGTCCCTCAGGATAGGCCGCGGCTTCGGCCTGTTCCTGGAGAGCTGCCATCTTGGAACTCCAGCATACACCCTGCAGCTATCCCTGCCATTCTTTTAGCTGCCCAGGCTCTCATAAGGCTTCTGAAGTTACAGTGACTGTCTCCCTCCTCTCTTACTGATGGTGAGGGGAGGTGGAGATGTAAATTGGTGGAAAAAAATCTGTTAATTTCAATGAGGCTCAACACTACCTACAAGAAGGATGCTGCCTAAATAAATCCAGGGTCCCTGTCTGCTCACCAAGACCTCCGTGAAAATAACTTAGCTATCTACAGTGTCGGAGGTAAGCCTGACCTTTTGATCACTAAATTCTCCACACACCTCATGGGCAAAGTTGGCCAACAACAACGATACTACAAACCACAGATTGGGTCACGGGAGGAACCCAACATGGAACGTTACGTTACTAGACCGCAACCTCCTACCTCTAATTCCACCGCAAACCCCTTTGCTCTACTAGACCCTTCCCTCGACTCGGAAGATGCAACCAATGCCCCTATGCCTAACTCTCTGAATCAAACTCCTAACTTTCCACCTCCAACTATGACCCTTACCCCTGACACTTTGGACACCAAACTGCAACTTTTACTTCAACAAATTACATCCAATGTATCGGTGGAGGTTAGCAAACTGGCTGCTGAATTGAGAGGAGAAATAACCCAAATTGGAGATCGCACAGACATTCTGGAGAGCAAATTCGACGAGATGATAAACTATGTACAAGCGATCGAGGAGGAAAGTCATATCTTACGTCTCTCAGTTTCTCAACTACAATTACAACAATAGGACCTAGAGAACAGGGAAAGAAGACAAAACCTATGTTTCAGAGGTATTCCGGAGACGGTGGGTGACTCTGAGCTCCGGGCTTATCTTCTTGGCCTCTTTAACAATTTGGCCCTCTCAGTTGTAGACATAGACTGGCATTTGGACAGGGCCCATCGGTCTCTGGGCCCAAAGCCTCCGGCCGGAGCTAGACCCAGGGACGTTGTGGTGAGGTTCCATTACTTCGAAAGTAAGGAAGTACTAACATTGGCAACATGCAATAAATCACAAATTATGTATAAGGGTGCTAAATTGCAGATCTTCAGCGACCTTTCTCCCATCACCCTCGCTAAACGGAGGAATCTACATCCACTTACTTTACATCTGCAACAACACAAAATTCCATACTTCTGGGGATTACCTTTCCACCTAGCTGTATCTAAAGATGGAGCCCAATATTCTTTACGTGAACTGCAAGAAGCTGAGGCCTTCCTAAAAAATCTGGGCCTTCCTCCTCTTCCGGAAGAAGAATTGGCCCCTTCTACCTCCAAACACACCCACTCGCATCTGGACCCCTGTCAGGGGCAAATCCAAGAAACATCTCTCCACCCCTCAGCATCTGCGATCCTCTAAACAACCTCCTTGAACATCTTTCTGAACGTTCCTTTTTTGGTTCTTTTCCTCATCACCCTTTGCACTTCCGTTTCCTCAAATTTTTGGATGAAACGATGTTGCTGTTTTGGTAACTTGAGTTTTAAATCTACCCTGCTCCCTTTCCGGGGTAGAAATTTTTCACATCCCATGAGACGTTTTATTAGTGGTTTTGATACTCTGAGTTACAAATTTACCTGTTTTTTACTGGTTAACTTTGTTTTTTCCTAAGGTATACGGGTTTTTGTTTTTCTCAATAACTTTTTGTTTCTTTTATGTTTTTTTCTTTTTTCTCTGCCATCAAGCGCATAAGGTGAGCAGCAGGCCCTTTCTATCTCCTCAACCAGAGTCGCCAGATGGAAGTTCGCTCACGTCCCTACCAGGCCCTGGTCTTTCCCCAGGGTTTCCTGAGAGACTGTTCTCTCTCAGGCTTACAGAATTTTGAACTTTTTTTTTTTCTTTTTTTCCTTTTGATTTTTCCTTTTTGGTTCTCTTTTTTATTTTTCTTACTCATGTTTACAGATTTGTTTCACAGATTGAGACTTCATTGTCACTATTATCTCATAGTAAAACGGTATCAACTGGGGGTCTGTCACCTAGTGGTTAGAGGTGGAAAAATACTGGTTGTCCACAATACCCTTAAACTTCATTATATATACCTTCAAATTATTAACACTTCAATACCTATGCTATCTGATATCTCTACACTAGCTTGTTTGAATAGATTAAAAACATGGCCTTGAAAATTATGTCCTATAATGTGAAGGGCCTGGGTTCCATTAACAAATGCTAGATGGCCCTGAAGGATTTTAGGGCATCGGGCCCGGATGTGGTAATGATCCAGGAGACCCACTTCTGGGCAAGCGGATCATTAAAATTTGCCTCAAAGTTTTTCCCCACCTCCTTTCTTGCCTCTGATTCCACGGCAAAGCGGGAGTGGCAATTCTGATCAGAAAATCGTGCCCTATTAAGGTTGGGAGGTCTCACGTGGATCCTCACGGGAGATTTCTTATCCTAGAGTGTGAGTATATGTCGGCTTCTTTTACGCTGGTGAATCTATACGCTCCTAATATGGGCAAGATTGATTTCCTCAACAAGCTTTTTAATACTCCTCAATATCACTCACAACCTTTTATGATTGTTGGTGGGGACTTCAATCTGGTCATGTCACCCACTAGGGATAGACAGACCCTTTTTGGTACTGCCCCATCTAAAAAAATCTTGTCCCAAGCCAACACCTTTCATAAATGTATGAGGTCAAACAGGCTTTTCGACTCATGGAGGATAAAACACCCCTCTGCTAAACAATTTACATTCTACTCGCCAGTCCATAAAATGTACTCCCGCCTTGATCATTTATTTGTTTCAGCTCCACTCATTCCCTTTGTGGTTGAATCGGATATTTCTCCCATTACATGGTCGGACCATGCCCCCATTATGTTAGGCCTTATTCTTTCTCAGACTTATACCAAATCCTGTCATTGGCGTCTTAACGTACGCTTTTACAGTCGGACGTATCCCATTCCATCCTAGCAAAGGGCTTGAAAGAGTACTTTCTGCTAAACGTAGGATCTGTATCTCAGGTTTCTACACTGTGGGAAGCACACAAGGCTGTTTTCAGAGGTGCATGTATAGCTGAAAGCTCTCGGCTGAAAAGAGATAGAAATAGCCTTATCCAGTCTTTGACGTCTGCTTTGGTAATTGCTGAGCAGAGGCTTTTGAGTGGTCCTACAGTGATGAAATTACGCAAAGTCATCCATCTCAGAGAACAAATTAAATCAACAAAACTTGACAAAACAGCCAGGTCCATACTATGGACGAAACAAAAATTTTATGAATACTCCAATAAACCTCACAGAATGTTAGTTAATAAGCTATGCCCACGACTGTTTAATTCACTCCCTGACTTTCTTCAATAGTCAGATGGATCTAGAACACACTGCCCCCTAGACTCATACCCAAATTGATCCACGGAGACCAGGTGGGTTTTGTGCTTGGTAGACATGCTGGAGACAACACCCGGCGTACAATAGACCTAATAGATCTTTTACATAGAACTTCTCGTTCTGCAATAATTCTAAATTTAGACGCACAGAAGGCTTTTGACAGGCTGGGTTGGCCCTACATGTTTGCCACTCTGAAAATATTTGGTTTTAAAGGCCCCTTTTTAAAAGCCTTAGAGGCCCTATACTCAACTGTCACAGCTCAGGTGCAAATGTCGTCCTTCCTGTCCCCTGGCTTCCCCATGACAAACGGGACTCGGCAGGGTTGTCCTCTTTTGCCACTCCTTTTTATTTTATGTCTGGAACCCCTGGCCGAGTCTATCCGTGTACACCCAGATATTTGTGGGGTGGTGATGAGACAGGGGGAATATAAATTATCGTTATTTGCAGACGACATTTTGCTTACTATCACTTACCCGTTGATATCTCTCCCCTCACTACATAAACTACTGGCTTCTTTTAGTGCTATTTCCGGATATAAAGTCAACACCTCCAAAACTGAAGCCCTTCCTATACACATTCCACCGCCCTTATTATCCCAACTCAAAGAATCATACCCTTATAAATATTTAGGTGTTCTACTAACTCCTTCCTACGCATCTCTTTATAACACTAACTTTCCTCCTCTGCTATTGGATATTAATAAATCCCTGTCAAACTGGACCAAATACCCCCTGTCTCTCTTAGGCAGGATTAATGTTTTAAAAATGTCTATCTTACCCAGATTGCTCTATCACTTTGAAAGTCTCCCAGTAGCTGTACCCGCCTCACAACTAAAAGCACTCCACAGGAATTTTCTAAAATTTATACGGAATGGTAGAGCCCATCACATAGCGAGCTCTGTGATATTTCCCCTTAGGTCCAGGGGAGGTCTAGGAGCTCCAGACATTACTAAGTACTACTATGCCACACATTTAAGGGCCATTACATCCTGGACTTCCTTTCACGCGCCGAGTCAGTGGGCAGCCATTGAAGGGGTACTCTACCCGGTTCACTCATGTTCCTTAATTTGGGGTGCCCCCCCCTCTAGATCCCATATATAAACACCAGTGTACAGGCCCAATGATATTAACTTTAACCATTTGGCGTCATTGCCTCAGGCACTACCCCCTTGTGTCCCCCTGCTCTCCTCTTGTGAATGTACTATTCAATCCACTCATTCCAGACAGTATGTCCCTGGGAAGGATTTTTCCATGGATCAATGCTCATCTCTTTCAGCTCTGGAACCTGGTGCATCCCATAATGAGGAGACTTCATACTTTTGAAACTTTAGGTGAAAAATTCAATATTCCACCACATCTTTTGCATTTTTTACCTGCAGGTTAGACACTTCTTCCACTCTAAATCTCCAACCCTGACCCTAGACAAGCCTACTACCTTCGAATACCTACGTGCACAGGGCCCTCATCAACTACATTTAATTTCATGTATTTACCATATCCTCCATGAGTCGACGCCTATCACGGAGACCTTGCACCATTATATGAGCAGGTGGTCCCACTTAGTGGGCTGTCCTGTCACAGTACAGATGTGGGACAGGATTTGGTCCTCTACTTTTAGATCCTCCAAGTGTGTCACCCAGAGTGAGACATCCATTAAAATTCTCATGTTCTGGTATAAAACTCCTAACATAATTCATAAATACAAACCCTCGATTCCGCCACATTGCTGGAGGTGTGGGACTGGCATAGGCTCTTTATTTCATATCTTCTGGCAATGTTCCCTGATACAGCCCTTTTGGCGAGATGTGCATTTACTTATACAAAAGGTGGTCGGGGTGTCCTTTCCGATGGATCCCTTGAATTGTATGCTAGGTTTACCTTTTTTAGGTGTATCTAAAAAAACAAATAGACTAATATCCTACATTTTGCTGGCCACCAAGAGGCTTATCCCAATGTCCTGGTTATCCAATATGCCTCCTTCATGGTCCGGATTTCTCCATCTGGTGGGTGAGATTCGGATGATGGAGTTTTTGACGGCCTCAGTACATGACTGCATCTCTCAATTTAATAAAATATGGGAACCGTGGGATCTTTCGGGAACCCTATGCCACCAAACACGCCCTAACTCCCTAGTGCTTCTATCGTAGAATTTTTTTTGTACCTATTATATGGCTCTAATTAATCCTGAGGTCCTAGATTTCTATCCATATTGCATTTATTGTGTGCACCAAAGGGAAATTATATAATTCACACGTGTGCCTAGTATCTGTGAACATTTTTCTTTTTCCTTTTTACTTATAAATGTTACCTCATATTTTGTTTTTCTTTTCTATTATGATTGTTTATGATACACTTTCATTGATAGTATATTGTACATTTTGCTACAATTTTGTACTTGTTCTTTGATATCTTAATAAAAATACAATTTAAAAAAAAAAAAAAAAAAAAGATAGCTATTTCTCTAGCTGTTTACTCCGCATGATTCTTAGTCCCTGTGGACTTTGGTGGTAACCCAGGTACCCATTGTGGATCCCTGTCCACTTTAACTATTAATCTAGGGGCTCAGTATAGGTGGAACTGCACCTTCGGTTCATATATAGCGCTCCTCTTGTGCTGGGCATTTTTGAGGGTCTCTATCCCTTCATTCCCTTACTTAATTTAATGCCCATAATGACTGGCCAGTCTTCTCTACTTGTGCCTATACCCTCTTGCCTCTAAACTACTTTATCTAGCAGATGTACTACATATACCTGTGAACAGCACTATTCTTCCCTTTCTTATCTATAACACTCCGATGGACAGTAAACAGTGACAACATAATATATAACCACCAATCAATGCAGTTCGATTAAGGGAAGTAAAATAGGTACTCTTTGTCCCAAAAATGCTTTACCGATCAAGGAAGTCTGATAACTGAAATGTAAGTAAAAGGCTTACCTCAGCCGGCTGATTATCAGAAATTCCTGGATCGTCTCAAGCTCCTCGTTTCGGATACTCAGGGTCACCTGTAAAACCCCTCCTGGCTGGCTCGCCACTTGACCAGGACATTTTATAGATAGGCAACTCCTATTCTCATATTGATTAGTGGTTCCAAATTAATAATAACTACTGCAGTAGGGAACAGACACTAAAGATAAGCTCAGAATCTTTCCAAATAACTGTTCTGCTTTATTATGAAGCAATTGCAGGTTTTTATATACATGATTACGTAGGTATCACATTAATATTACAATTATACGTTTATGGTAACAAGGGGTGTTACATAGGCAGGCTAATTCTAATCAGGACTCGAAAGAATGCAAACATATACTGAAAACATTATTAGTGCCGTGTGCACAGTGAGGGCAGTGTGCAATACATATAAAATAGAATACAATTATATACAGAACTTACACATTTCCATTACAGTCATCACAGAGGACAAGGGGGCACTCTTGTCTGGAGGAAAAGAGATTTAATCTTCAATTACAGAAAGGTTTCTTCACAATAAGCTGTGAAGATGTGGAATAGACCCCCTCAAGAGCTGGTTCTGTCCAGCTCAGTAGTTTGCTTTAAAAAAAGGTCTGGATTATTTCCTAAATGTACATAATATAACTGGATACAAACATCCAAATTGACCCAGGGTATATCTGATTGTCTCTTGGGGGATCGGAAAGGAATTTCTTCCCCTGCTGAAGCAAATTGGATCACGCTTTGCTTGGGTTTTTTGTCTTCCTCTGGATAAAGTGTGGGTATAGGATTGTGTACATGGGATTGTATATATTTTTTAATTGGTTAAACTAGATGGATTTGTGCCTTTTTTTAGCCAAACTAACTATGTAACTATGATATGCTACCATTGCATTTTGGTTTGTGAGTACAATTTTACACATTTTGCACTTTATATGCTGGACACTTTATGAACTTTATATAAATTGTCTATACTCTATTGTTGCACAGGATTTGCACTATAACTTGAACCCATACGTTGAGATGATATGCAAGTTTACTGTCACGTACCTGGTGGTGGAGCCCAGAATGCAGGGAATGGCCTCTCGTGTGCCTCTGGCACAAGAACCCCTGATAGAGGAAACAGGGACTCAAGAGCGCAGGGGGCCACAAGTGCCTGGCAAGTGGCAGATGTCTCTGAAGTTCAACTGGAACACCAGAACAGCAGACTGTAAGAAGATGCACTGGAGAGCTGTCTGGAACACTGGAACCACTGGTCGTAAGAAGAAGCACTGTAGCAGGCAGGAACTCTGGAACAGCAGGCAACAGGGAGGTGTTCTGTAGTTCAACTGGGGCACTGGAACAGCAGGCTGTAGGAGGATGCACTGGAACTTCTGGCAGGAACACTGGAACCACTGGCTGTGAGAGGTGCACTGTAGCAGGCAGGAACTCTGGAACAGCAGGCAACAGGGAGGTGTTCTGTAGTTCAACTGGAGCACAAGCAGAATCAGACAGACCGGATCAACACTGGCAGGCAAGCAGGCACCAAACGGAGGCAGAAGAATAGTCAGGATACAGTCCGGGTTGGCAACAGGCGGGCAACAGATAACGTAGGAGGAGGCAGGAGAGTAGTCAGATGAGCCGGGGTCAGGGACTGGCAGCAAACAAGAATAGTCAGGAACAGGCCGGATAACAGGAAGCAGGTAGGCAGGTATTCAGGTAGCTTAGGGTCACAGGGAACGCTGTAGACCGGACAGCAAGGAAGCGTGCTGACAGGCTCCTTTAAATAGGCCTAATGGTGCCAAACGCGTCACACTGCATGTCTGCGCGCATCCACGTGCACTCGTGCACGCCCGTGTACCGGTCGTACGTGCTTGTTCGTACCATCGTGCACCCGCGTACACCCGTTCGTACGAGCGCGCACCCGCCCGCGTCCGTTCGTGCCAACGCGCCTCCGAACGCGTTCTCTGGCTCTAACAACAGTGATTCTGTTAAACGATCTTCCGCCGATGGTCGTGCTAACAGGACGCCTTTCATGACATCTACAATCAGCGATTCTAGTAAAAATTACTGCTTGAAAGTACATTTTAAAATTGTGAAGGGTCAGATTGCCTTTACGTTTGGACCTGGAGAGGCTATCACGGAAGATTCTTGGATTCTTCTGATTCCATGCATATTTAGCTATCAGTGAGTGTAAGATTGAGAAAAGACCTGGAGGTAATCCCATAGGGGTCATTTGAAAAAAAATTCAATAATGCTTTTTGAAAATGTTCATTTTAACTACATTGCCTAATCAGGAATGATAACATGGGGATCACTTTTGTAAACCTCCTTTAACTGCATTCAATAAAAAAATATAATTACATTTAAAAATGTTTATCATAATGGGAGTGAGAGTTGTCCCCCACATATATCTTAAGTGTTGTGGTTTCCATGGAAAATGGAAATGGAGTTGTAGGACCTCTTATCTAGGATGTGGGATGTTTAAGATTTCTGACTTGTTAAGATTAATTTTAAAGTTGGAAATGTATCTGAAATATGAGGATGCTGAGATTACATTAGGAAGGGATATTAGTGGTTGTTAAACAGTACATAAAATATTATGTGTCTAAGTCACATACTTCGATGCCATGAATATTCAGATTGTTTGTAATAGTGGAAAGGAATGGTTCAAGGGACATGTTAAACAGTAGTGAGGAGAGAGGACACCATTGTCTAGTGTCATCATTCAATGTAAAATTCCTCATTTTTTCTCTCCCTCCTGGGAGGTTTTTTTTTCTTTTTTAAATTGTCAACAATAATAGCATTTATATTTTTATATAACAAACGTAGTAACTTGGTTCCCGTATAAGAGTCCTAAAAAAAAGGAATTTCACATTTTTGGACATTTATTTCTATTTAAGCTGAAGGTGAATTACATAAAACTGAAATTCTGCAATGATTTTTGGGGTCAAGGCAAAAATGTTTAAGGGTAGTAATTAGATAATCCCAGTCTACCCTATCAAATGCTTTTTCTGCATCTGTTGAAAGAAGTAGAGTGGGCTGGGATTGTGTATAAATATTATTACAAGCTTAACATATCTCTAGTTGAGACTAGGAAATATCTTTTGTGACATTGTGTAGCTTGTGGTAATAGTTTTTAAAGGTTCAAGCTTTTTCAGAGGTTGTGTAGACTAACCCATCTGAGGGTGTTTTGATCTTTGAATATAAAATACTGCTTTTTGTCTTGCAAGGCATGAGCTAGAGATTCCCAAGGGTTGTTGTCCCATTCATAAACCTTTAGAGATATCAGGCAAAAGGCTTGTTTGGTTTTGGTGTCAATAAAGGCTTTCAAAGACATTTGGTGGAGATGAGCTTGATGTTGGGATTGTTCATATAGTTGCTCTAATTCACCAACCTGCCGAATCAGCACAATCATCCATTGAGCATGTTCCTTTTTACCTAGTACAAAATTCAATAAGTTTACCTCCTATAGTAACTTTATGAGCTTCCAATCAGAGGCAGAAAAGACATCCTGCACCTTGTTCATATTAACCACTTAAAGACCGCCCACCGCACATATACTGCGGCAGGGCGGCTCTATTGCGTTAAACTACGTACCCGTACGTCATTTCGTGTAATAGATACAGGGATGCACACACACCTCCATGGTGCGGCACAGAAGCTGATGCATGTGCCTGGCGACCATGATGTCCGCCAGCCACCCACGATTGCTGCTCACAGAGGCAGAACAGGGATCTGCATATGCAAAGAAGGCGGATCCCCTATTAATTAGGAACAGCGATCTCTCTCTACTCCCAGTCAGTCCTTCCCCCTGACAGTTAGAAAGCACCTCCCTAGGGAACATTTAATCCTTTGATCACCCCAAGTGTTAACACCCTCCCTGCCAGTGCCATTTATACCGTGATCAGTGTATTGGTGTCATTGGTCACCAAAAAGTGTCACTTAGTGTCAAATTTGTCCACCTCAATGTCGAGTCCCACTAAAAATCACTGATCCTCGCCATTACTAATAAAAACAATAAAAAATAAATAAAAAGTCCCTAAATGTTTCCCCTATTTTGTACACGCAAAACAATCAATATACGCTTATTGGTATTTTTTTATCAAAAATATGTTGAAGAATACATATTTTTTTTATTGGATATGTATTATAGCAAAAAAAAAATTTTTTTTTCAAAATGGTGCCTCTTTTTTTGTTTATAAAAAATAAATATAAAATAAAAAATATAAAAAATAAAAACCACAGAGCTTTTTAAATACTAACAAACAATAGCTCTATTTGTGGGAAAAAAAATACATCAATTTATTTGGGTACAGCGTCACACGCCCGTGCAATTTTTTGGTTAAAGTAACGCAGTCCCATATCGCAAAAAATAACCTGGTCATTAAGGGGGTAAATCCTTCTGGGGCTGAAGTGATTAAAGTACAGTTTAAGATCTTAAGTGCCTTAAGTTTAAAGGGGTTGTAAAGGTAAGCCTATGTACACACTGTTGGACATTCCGACAACCAAACCGTGGATTTTTTTTCCGCCGGATTTTGGCTCAAACTTGTCTTGCATACACACGGTCACACAAATGTTGTCGAAAATTCCGAACGTCAAGAACACGGTGACATACAACACATACGATGAGCCAAGAAAAATGAAGTTCAATAGCCAGTGCGGCTCTTCTGCTTGATTCCGAGCATGCGTGGACTTTTGTGCGTCGGAATTGTGTACACACGCTCGGAATTTCCGAAAAACTGTTTTTTGTTGGAAAATTTGAGAACCTGCTCTCAAACAGTTGTTGTCGGAAATTCCAACAACAAATGTCCGATGGAGCATGCACACGGACAGAATTTCTGACAACGCGCTCACATCGAACATTTCCCGTTTGAAAATCCGATTGTGTGTACGGCCCATAAGTGTTTTTTCACCTTAATGCATCTTATGCATTAAGGTAAAAAAACACCTAGCAGTGACTGGCCCCCAGTCCCCCCTCTTTTACTTACCTGAACCCTCGAACTTGTCCCACAGAGACGCACCATCTCTCGGCTAGGGGGTTCTCGGCTGTTGATTGGATTGATAGCAGTGCAGCCATTGGCTCCCGCTGCTGTCAATCAAATCCAATGACATGGCTGCTGGGTGGTGGGGCCGAGTCCTGCATTCAGCGTCTATGGACGCCAAATGATGGACTCGGGAGCACGCACGCAAGGTAATCCCCCCAGGAGAGCGTTTCTTCCAGGGGGTTAAATAATGCGGGGAGGAGCCGAGAGAGCCGCCGAGGGACCCCAGAAAAGCAGGAACGAACTGCACAGTGAAGGTAAGTATGACATGTTTGTTATTTTTTTTTTTAAAAAAAGGAACCTTTAGTATCACTTTAAGTGCATTTTGCGGAACGGCAAAAATAGAGTATGTATGCAAATAAGGTATGCAAAACTGTAAATAAACAATTTTTGCTGCAAATTTGTAAGCTGGCTTTACACCAGTGTGTTGTGGTAACTTCTAACCTGCAGTGCCTTGTTGGTGCTGTACCTGCGTGCATGTAATAAATGATGCCGGCATACATTTTATTACAACATAGCACAATGCGCAGCAACATGTTGCAAAATTCTGCCATGCACAGAGTTGAATGAATGTACATGTAATATGTAAAGAAAATCTGCTCCACTCTGTGTCCCCTCCACAAACCACTGTCCCTGCTAGTACAGGTTGGGGGTGTACAGTGCGTATCAAAAAGCACACTGTGGGCACAGAGCAGAAAGGATCATTGGCAGACAAGGAACAATATGAATAAGAATTATTTCATTTTTTTTTGGATAGTGTTTTTGCCATCTGTGTCTTAAAAAGATTTCTTTTTGTTTCCTGTCCTTTAGATTAAACATAAAGTAAGAGGATATATTTTCAATGTGAGAGAAATCCCCTTTGGACAGTTGGCAGAAGAACAAGGGTCCCCATTGGAAAATTTTCCCCTCTATTCCTGTTTCGGTGTGTGACAGACCTAGCCCGGAGAGAGGCTTTTGGAGAGGACTGAATGCCAGCCTCTTTCCAACCGATTATGGGCCCTGGATTTTAAGGTAACAATACTCTTTGCGAGGTGAATGAGAAATCCAGTCTGATCTGTACTAATCGGACTAAATCTTGTATATATGTATGTATTGTATATTGTCTCATTTTGTTGTGGACTCTTTGCTGTGATCGGTTAGGGTGTGGCTGTATTCCAATGTTCTATTGTGTCTGTCTGCTCTGGATATTATGGGATGTTTCTCTCTATGGAGAGAGGGGGGATTCCTCCAGCAGCCCCCTGCTAAGACTGTTTACTGAGGAGAAGTTTGAACACACCTGACCTGTGTGTCTATTGTCATTAGACAGTCTAACGCACCCTGTTTTCCAAGGGTGGGGGGAAAGAGTCTCTGAGTTATTTTATCTGTTGTGTCCATGTGTGATAATAAATGAGTTTGTTGTTTGCCACTCCAAGACTGGTGTTGTCTGGTGACTGGGTGGGCTAAAGGGTCTTGGATAGTGCTGGTTCTGGACAGAGGAAGCATTTACGGCAGACAGAGACCTGTTTGAGGACAGGGGTTCGTAGTGCTGGTTCTGGACAGAGGAAGCATTTACGGCAGACAGAGACCTGTTTGAGGACAGGGGTTCGTCACAACTGGTTGGCAGCAGCGGGATCGTGCTTCCTAGCTGTGAAGACGTCCAAACCTCCCCGGAGGGATATGACTTTGGTGGCCCTGCATTGCTGTGGGAGAGCCTTTCAGATTGTTTTGTGTATGGCGATGAAAGGGAACCTACCCTTGAGGAGCTGCGAGGATACAAAGAGGCTATGCTCAGTCTTGCAGGGGTCTCAGAGCTTAAACCTGATCTAGACTATTTTCTAAGGAGGAAACAGCATCTGGAAAGGGCATACAGGAAACTGCTAGAATGCGTTCAGTAGCATGCCAGAGAATCGGCAGTGGAAACTCCAGAGACTGCCGTCTCAAAAGCTGAAGTGCTGACAACAGGGCAGAGCTCTGCTAACCTCTGCCCAACACCAATAGCAGCTTCAGCCTCCCGGAGAGAAGAGGCAGTTGGCCTTTGTCCCACAATACTGACAGAGACATGGGATTTTCTGCCAGCAGCATCTGGGAGGTTACCAGAAACTTCTGCAGCTGAAGCAATTGCCACCAGACAGAGGGTCCAAGACCTCCGCCACACACCTGTGGCAGTTCTGGAGGCCCAGGGTGAGGAGGTGGTGGTCACTCCTGAGCAGCAGATCAGAACCCAAGGAGAGAATGCGATCTGCACCTCACAGCTGCAGCTTGAGCTGATATCGGTGGATGGGACTGCGGTCTCCACTCACAGCAACCCAGCAGAAGGACTGGCAACAGAGCAGAGTGCTGCTAGCCTCTGCCCTCACCTAACATAAGAGAGAGTTCCTGTGGTAGTGGAGGGGACTTTGGTCTTCACTGACACAACCCAAAAAATTGGTGCGGCACTGGGACAGGAGGATGTCAGCCATGCTTTGCAAGCACCGGGGGATTTTCACCTACCAAAAGTGGATGGGACTTCAGTCTCCACTTATATACACCAGGCATGCTGGGCGGTCAGCCCAGATCCCCAACAGCATGATGGAGTGAGCCCAGTCACCCTGTCTTCTCTCCAGCAGCTGAAAAATATCCAGGGAGAAGGGCCAGTCCAGGCCTCTCCCCAGCGGCGGGCGTGTTCTCTGAGAGAGGCAGAGGTTGGCTGGGTGAGTAATGCTCTGTTTGGGACAATTTGTTTTGGGTACTGTCTGGATACCTGCATTGGGGGACTGGAACTATGGACTAACTTCAGAGTCAACCCGTCTGGGGTCTCCTGCCGAAAGGGGAGATGTGTGACAGACCTAGCCGAGAGAGAAGCTTTTGGGAGGACTGAATGCCAGCCTCTTGCCAACCAATTATGGGCCCTGGATTTTAAGGGAACAATACTCTTTGTGAGGTGAATGAAAAATCCAGTCTGATCTGTACTAATCGGACTAAATCTTGTATATATGTATGTATTGTATATTGTCTCATTTTGTTGTGGACTCTTTGCTGTGATCGGTTAGGGTGTGGCTGTATTCCAGTGTTCTATTGTGTCTGTCTGCTCTGGATATTATGAGATGTTTCTCTCTATGGAGGGAGGGGGGATTCCTCCAGCAGCCCCCTGCTAAGACTGTTTACTGAGGAGAAGTTTAAACACACCTGACCTGTGTGTCTATTGTCATTGGACAGTCTAACCCGTCCTGTTTTCCAAGGGTGGGGGGAAAGAGTCTCTGAGTTATTTTATCTGTTGTGTCCATGTGTGATAATAAATGAGTTTGTTGTTTGCCACTCCAAGACTGGTGTTGTCTGGTAACTGGGCTAAAGGGTCTTGGATAGTGCTGGTTCTGGACAGAGGAAGCATTTACGGTGTACAGAGACCTGTTCGAGGACAGGGGTTCGTCACACGGTGGAAGTTCAACATTTTGTATTTACTCTCCCCAGGACATTGGTGGCCATTACAATCAGAGAGGATGAATCTGGTGACACAGAGAGCAATAAAAACCTGACTGAGGTTCCAAACCCTCAACACACTATGCAAATGGAAAAAAATATATAAATTCATCCTTATGTATACTTTAAGGCGGATGACTTGTCCATAGTCATGCAATGTTTCACAATACGAGGAGTGGAAAGTATTGCAATTAAACATCTAATGCTGCGTACAGAAAAAAACACAGAGTAATAACCCAGCGCCAGTGGTGGACCACCCGGAGAGTTTAAAACAAAACATGTGCTGTATAGCATGTATAATATGTATATTAACCCTGCCATCTACTAGGACATTATGGATACATATCGCATAGCACATACACAAAAGTAAAAAGAGGAAACCATCAAAAATAACCCGTGCAGCCAGACAAACCGTAACTGGTAGAAACAGATCATAACAAGGAAAACACATATAGTCCAGCGCTCAGGATATTTAAATTTTTTTTTTTTAAAAACAAACTGCAACAGGCATAAAAAAATTTGAATGTTTTAATAAACCAGTGATAGACCAGTAATAAATAATATTCTAAGGTAACAGTAATAACTGCTAATGAAACCAAGTTAAGAAGCACTGTTGTGGAAAAAAACACACTGTTGCAGAAAAAAACGCACACACAGTAACACAGTATTAAAATGTTGAAAACCAAAATCTCACAATAATAAAAATTAAATGCATATTGCACTAAACATCAACTTAAATGAGGGGACAGTCAGCCTTGAACAGCAGGAGACTAACACAGGAGATCCATCCAAAAATGTCCCACAGGAACCACTGGGTAAAATGATGAAAACAAAGCACAGGCTCGAAGCAGGTGACAGTAGGCGAGATAATGGGGGTAAGCCAAAAGTACTCACAGCCAGATGGAAGTGCTCAAAACTGCCTCATTCGTTGGAGAGGCTGGCATCATGTAGGGGGGCTCGCTGGCTCAGGCAGATGGTTAGATAGCCGCGGAGTGGAGGTGTAAAGCTCCGCCGTGCGGAGAGCAGCCTGGCCGGAGCTTCGTGTCTGTGAAGGATGACGTCAGCACAGGGGAGCCGCTGAAATGTCGATGGATGTAAACAAGCCGCTGGTCTGGCGGAAGGTGTCTCCACAGAGATGAAACCTCTACAGTGAGACGTGGTGACACTGCGCTGGGATCAAAACCAGATATGGGAAGCCAAACAAGGGGAGATGGTACTGGCGGCGGGCTGATGGAGCTCACATCTGCCTGACCAGCCTGGGAAATAGCCGAAAATCATGTAGGCAATAGATAATTGAAAAAATGAAAATAAAAATAAAAATTGAAAGGGGAAAACTTGTTCAGAAAACGCCAAACCTGGATAGGGTGGTGGAGATGATGAAGCTGAGGAAAAACCAGTGCTGGTTAAAGGGGCGACTTCACAGAAAAGGTAGATGAATGGATGGATGGATCAAGGTTCACAGTGAAAGGCTCTAGCTGGGGCCTCTGCCATTTGGTTGCCTTGACGACGCGTTTCGCACATGAGCGCTTTGTCATAGTCTATGAGACTATGAGTCTATCACTGGTTTATTAAAACATTCAAATTTTTTATGCCTGTTGCAGTTTGTTTTTTTTAAATTTTTTTTTTTAAATATCCTGAGCACTGGACTATATGTGTTTTCCTAATGCTGCGTACACACGAGCGGACTCTTCGACCGGACTGGTCCGACGGACTATCTGACGGACTTTCTTCGGACTTCCAAAGGACTTCCTCAATGAACGGACTTGCCTACACACGATCACACCAAAATCCGACGGATTCGTACGTGATGACGTACGACCGGACTAAAATAAGGAAGTTGATAGCCAGTAGCCAATAGCTGCCTTAGTGTTGGTCTTCGTCCATCGGACTAGCATACAGAAGAGTGGACTTTTCGATAGGAACTGGGTCCTGCAGAGTTCCGACGTAAAGATTTGAAACATGTTGCAAATCTAAAGTCCGTCAGATTTTCAACTGAAAAAGTCCGCTGCAGGTCCGATGAAGCGCACACACAGTCGAATTGTCCGCCAGACTCGGTCCGTCGGACTAGTCCGGTCGAAAAGTCTGCTCGTGTGTACGCGGCATAAGAGCACTGGTTTCAGATTTATCAATGTACTCTTTCAGTATAAACAGAAGCTGTGAGCATTGCTAGGATTCTAAAGGCAGGTTTCTGGTATGCAGTGGCATGCACTTTTTTTTAATGAATTTAGGATCCTATCAGGTTCTAATATTAACCAAAAAACTGCATTATTAGTAGACATATGCAATTCATTTAGTTCTGAATTAGCTTTCAAACGAAATTCAGCATATTCGTTCATTCGGAAGCATCCGAATGAACAAATGAACGAAAGACTCTTTTGACAAATGCATACAAAAACTAATTTTCATAAACAACGAAAATCCGAAAGAACGAAAATCCAAAAATTCGAAAACAGATAATCAGAAAGAACGAAAATCAGAAAATAATAAGGAAAATCAGAAAATTTGAAATAACAACCTACGAGTTTAATAAATCGATTACACTCGGATAATTTAGTTTTTTGTATTTTCTATTATAATTCAATTATTAACTATTATTATAGTTTTTATTATTATTATTATTATTATTATTATTATTATTATTATTATTATTTATTAATAATAATGTATTATTATTTACTAATAAATAATAATAATAATAATAATAATAATGAAAAACTATAATAAACTATAAACTAATAAATTATGGGTATTGGAATTTCCTTTCAAATTTGCCTAACTGTTAGTGAACGTAACGAATATGAATGTATCTGAACTACTTGCATTTACTGGAAATAACATGTCAAAGTCACTGTAGTGTTTACCAGTTAAAAAAGTTACCCTATGAATGCCATTCCCATGAATACCCCTCAAGTCTAATTACCATCAATAAATACTTCTTCTTTGATCAAATCACATTCTTTATCATCCTTAAGTATGTAAACATTGTACCCTTTGAAATGCCTAACCAGACAAATCTGCATTTTACTATCCCTTGCAAATTTTCAGATCAAATAGTTTAGATAGCAAAGGGCCATTACAGTAACCATCCTTTTGTTGTGTAACACATAGCTGACCTGCCTCAAAATATGGCCTTGCTGCATTGACACAGAGAAAATAATGTGTGTATGTGTATACAGTATCTCACAAAAGTGAGTACACCCCTCACATTTTTGCAAATATTTAATTATATCTTTTCATGTGACAATACTGAAGAAATGATACTTTGCTACAATGTAAAGTAGTGAGTGTACAGCTTGTATAACAGTGTAAATTTGCTGTCCCCTCAAAATAATTCAACACACATCCATTAAAGCGGAGTTCCAAAAGTGGAACTTTCGCTAGTTGTAAACCCTCCATCCTCAGGTGCCATGTTTGGCACCTTTCTGGGGAAGGAGGGCAGTATACTTGTCTTTCACAGGTATCCTGTACCCACTTCTGGGAGTCTTAGCCGCAGGTATTGACATCACCGCCTGGGCTTCCTGCTCCTCCCTCCTCCTTCCCCTGCCACTGGGCCAGTAGGAGAGAGGTGTGGAGCCTCATGCATGCGCAGTAGAGTTCCCGGCGTGAAGCCATAAGGCTCACAATGGAGGTGGCATACACCCGACAGCTGATGGAAACATCAGCTGTGGAGCCAACATTGCTGGACTCCAGGACAGGTAAGTGTCTGATTATTAAAAGTCAGCAGCTGCAGTATGTGCAGCTGCTGGCTTTTTTTTGCAGCGGTGGGTGGACCTCCGATTTAATGTCTAAACCGCTGGCAACAAAAGTGAGTAAATCCCTAAGTGAAAATGTCCAAACTGGGCCCAAAGTGTCAATATTTTGTGTGGCCCCCATTATTTTCCAGCACTGCCTTAACCCTTTTGGGCATGGAATTCACCAGAGCTTCACATGTTGCCACTGGAGTCCTCTTCCACTCCTCCATGATGACATCACCGAGCTGGTGGAGGATGCCCCACAGATTCTCAATAGGGTGTAGGTCTGGAGACACGCTTGGCCAGTCCATCACCTTTACCCTCAGCTTCTTTAGCAAGGCAGTGGTCGACTTGGAGGTGTGCTTGGGGTGGTTATCATGTTGGAATACTGCCTTGTGGCCCAGTCTCTGAAGGGAGGGGATCATGCTTTGTTTCAGTAAGTCACAGTACATGTGGGCATTGATGGATCCCTCAATGAACTGTAACTCCCCAGTGGCGGCGGCACTCATGCAGCCCCAGACCATGACACCCCCACCACCTTGGCTGTAGGCAAGACATGCGTGTCTTTGTACTCCTCACCTGTTTGCTGCCACACACAGTTGACACCATCTGAACTAAATAAGTTTTTCTTGGTCTCCAGTAATCCATGTCCTAAGTCTGCTTGTCTTCAGCAAACTGTCTGTGGGCTTTCTTGTGCATTATCTTTAGAAGAGGTTTCCTTCTGGGAAGACAGCCATGCAGACCAATTTGATGCAGTGTGCGGCATATGGTCTGAGCACTGATAGGCTAACCCCCCACCCCTTCAACCTCTGCAGCAGTGCTGGCAGCACTCATACGTCTATTTCCCAAAGACAACCTCTGAGTGGAACCTGTCCTGTTAAACCGCTGTATGGTCCACCATGCTGCAGCTCAGTTTCAGGCTCTTGGCAATCTTCTTATAGCCTAGGCCAGTGTTTCTTAACTCCAGTCCTCAAGGCGCCCCAACAGGTCATGTTTTCAGGATTTCCATTATTTTGCACAGGTGATTTGATCAGTTTCACTGCCTTAGTAATTACCACAGCCATTTCATCTGAGGGTAATCCTGAAAACATGACCTGTTGGGGCGCCTTGAGGACTGGAGTTGAGAAACACTGGCCTAGGCTATCTTTTTGTAGAGCAACACTTCTTTTTTTTTTTGGATCCTCAGAGAGTTCTTTGCCATGAGGTGCCATGTTGAACTTCCAGTGACCAGTATGAGAGAGTGAGAGCGATAACACCAAATTTAACACACCTGCTCCGCATTCCCACCTGAGACTTGTAACACTAACATATCACATGACACCAGGGAGGGAAAATGCCTAATTGGGCCCAATTTGGACATTTTCATTTAGGGGTGCACTCACTTGCCAGCGGTTTAGACATTAATGGCTGTGTGTTGAGTTATTTTGAGGGGACAGAAAATTTACACTGTTATACAAGCTGTACACTCACTGCTTTACATTGCTTTAAATGCCATTTCTTCAGTAGGGATGAGCCGAACACCCCCCGGTTCGGTTCGCACCAGAACCTGCGAACGGACCGAAAGTTTGCACGAACGTTAGAACCCCATTGACGTCTATGGAACTCGAACGTTCAAAATCAAAAGTGCTCATTTTAAAGGCTAATTTGCATGGTATTGTCCTAAAAAGGGTTTGGGGACCCGGGTCCTACCCCAGGGGACATGTA
Source organism: Aquarana catesbeiana (assembly GCF_042186555.1). NCBI lineage: Eukaryota > Metazoa > Chordata > Amphibia > Anura > Ranidae > Aquarana > Aquarana catesbeiana. The sequence goes on along the minus strand of NC_133324.1, from coordinate 462,266,068 downwards.
TCAATGCAAAAAAAACTTTTAAAAATGGCCGTTTTTTCGGGAGCAGTGATTTTAATGATGCTTAAAGTAAAAAAAAAAAAAGTGAAATATTCCTTTAAATATCGTACCTGGGGGGTGTCTATAGTATGCCTGTAAAGTGGCGCGTGTTTCCCGTGTTTAGAACAGTCCCTGCACCAAATGTCATTTTTAAAGGAAAAAATCTCATTTAAAACTGCTTCCGGGTTTAATGTAATGTCGGGTCCTGGCAATATGGATGAAAATCAGTGAGACAAACGGTACCCCCCAGTCCATTACCAGGCCCATTGGGTCTTGTATGGATATTAAGGGGAACCCCGCACCCAAATTAAAATAAGGAAAGGTGTGGGGCCACCAGGCCCTATATACTCTGAACAGCAGTATACAGGCGGTGCAAACAAGACAGGGACTGTAGGTTTGTTGTTAAGTAGAATCTGTTTGTCATTTTGAACGGGTACATTTTTAACATGTTTAGCTCCAGCCAAAATATCTTTTTTAAGCTTTTTGGAAAACATAGGGAAGGGTTATCACCCCTGTGACATTTGTTTTGCTGTCTTTCCTCCTCTTTAGAAGATTTCACCTCACTTTTTGTCCCAATGACAAATGTTTTTTGAGAATTTGGGGTTTTTTGTGGAACAAGGATTGGAAAGCATCAGTGGAAAGGAGAAATGTTTTTCCCATATTAACTCTTACAGGAGAGAATTTCCCTTCCTAGGGGTAGATTTCATCTCACTTCCTGTTGTCTCCTTCCGTTTGCAAGTAGGAGTCATTTGTAAGTTAGATGTTTGAAAGTAGGGGCCTGCCCTATATACTCAGCAGAAATTTGGGCCTTAGGTGTTGTTGTGGCCACAACAACGTAAGCCCTCACAGGGCCCTGCTGTGAAATATTAGATCAAGAATTGTAATTACATACCCCTGTTGAACAGGGGCAGAAAAACTGGGCCTTTGGTGGTGGTGGTGGTGGTGCTGGTGCCACAACACTGTAAGTCCTCACTCGCTCTTGGTGGGTGCAGAAATGGGCCCTGCTGTGAAATATTAGATCAAGAATTGTAATTACATGCCCCTGTTGAACAGGGGCAGAAAAATTGGGCCTTTGGTGGTGGTGGTGCTGGTGCCACAACACTGCAACCCCTCACAGACACTCTAGTTGGAACGCAGGAACGAGCCCTGCTGCAAAGTATTGCATCAAAAATTGTAATTACACGCCCCTGTTAAACAGGGGCAGAAAAATTGGGCCTTAGGCACTGGTGCTGGTGCCACAACACTGCAACCCTTCACAGACACTCTAGTTGTAACGCAGGAACGAGCCCTGCTGCAAAGTATTGCATCAAAAATTGTAATTACACGCCCCTGTTAAACAGGGGCAGAAAAATTGGGCCTTAGGCACTGGTGCTGGTGCCACAACACTGCAACCCCTCACAGACACTCTAGCTGGAACGCAGGAACGAGCCCTGTGCAAAGTATTGCATCAAAAATTGTAATTACACGCCCCTGTTAAACAGGGGCAGAAAAATTGGGCCTTAGGCACTGGTGCTGGTGCCACAACACTGCAACCCCTCACAGACACTCTAGTTGGAATGCAGGAACGAGCCCTGCTGCAAAGTATTGCATCAAAAATTGTAATTACACGCCCCTGTTAAACAGGGGCTGAAAAATTGTGCCTTAGGCACTGGTGGTGGCGCCCAGAACCAAAAATGTTCTTACAAGCTATCAGCGTGATGATTGAGGAGGAAGAGGATAATTACTCAGGGATAGTCACTCAGCATCAGCATAGGCAGTCTTTGAAGGGATCTGAGATTTCAAAAAAAATTATTCGGTTACATCAGCATCAGGTGCTTGGTAGCTGGTGGTGATCCAAGACTGATTCATTTTTATGAAGGTCAGTCGATCGACCGAGTCGGTGGACAGACGCACCCTGTAATCGGTTACCACGCCTCCAGCAGCACTGAATGTGCGTTCCGAAAGAACGCTGGATGCAGGACAGGCCAGTAGCTCAATTGCATACTGTGCAAGCTCTGGCCAGTGATCCATCCTCAAGACCCAGTAACCCAGAGGATTTTCGGTGGGAAAGGTGTCCAAGTCTGATCTTGCCCCTAGGTATTCCTGCACCATGTAAAACAGACGCTGGCGATGGTTGCTGGAACCGATCATACCTTGGGGCTGCAGACCAAAAAATTGTCTGAACGCATCGGTCAGACGGCCACCTTCTCCACCGCTCCTTCTTTGACTGACCGAAGCCTCAGCAACACGTTGTCCAGAAACAGGAGTTTGTAACCTCCCAGTCTCTGGGAACGCGTTGTACAGACCTTTCTGCAAGTCCTCCCGAAGATGTTTCATCCTCTGCTCCCTCTGCGATGGCAAGATAAGGTCCGCAACCTTACCCTTGTAACATGGATCAAGGAGTGTTGCCAGCCAGTATTGGTCCTTCTCCTTGATACCACGAATACGAGGATCCTTACGCAGGCTTTGCAGGATCAGGGAGGCCATGCAGCGTAGGTTTGCTGAGGCATTCGGTCCGGAGTCCTCTGGGTCACTAAGGACGACATGGTCCGCAGCCACCTTCTCCTAGCCACGTACAAGTCCATGTGTTTCTTGGGACTGATCCCTTAAAGACTGCTGCTGATGCTGAGTGCCAGGCTCCACCTCCATACTGACACAATCTTCCTCCTCCTCCTCCTCATCCTCTTCCTGTGTGATCGGCGGGCACGCAGGAACACTGTCTGGATTAAGGGGGCCTTGAGAGCTAAGGAAGTCCTCCTCTTCCTGCCTCTGTTCTGCCTCAAGTGCCCTGTCCATTATTCCACGCTGCGTGTGCTCCAACAGGTGGACAAGGGGGACAGTGTCACTGATGCATGCACTGTCACTGCTCACCATCCTCGTGGCCTCCTCAAATGGTGACAGGACAGTGCATGCATCCCTGATCATGGCCCACTGGCGTGGGGAAAAAAACCAAGCTCCCCTGACCCTGTCCTGGTGCCATAGTCGCACAGGTACTCATTGATGGCCCTCTGCTGCGTGTGCAGCCACTGCAGCATGGCCAACGTTGAGTTCCACCTGGTGGGAATGTCACAGATTAGGCGGTTCTTGGGCAGGTTAAACTCCTTTTGGAGGTCCGTCAGCCGAGCACTGGCATTATATGACCGGCGGAAATGCACACAGACTTTCCTGGCCTGCCTCAGGACATCCTGTAAGCCCGGGTACCTGCCCAAGAACCGCTGCACCACCAAGTTAAGGACGTGAGCCAAACAGGGCACATGGGTCATTTGTCCCTGTCGGAGGGCAGAGAGGAGGTTGGTGCCATTGTCGCAAACCACCATTCCTGCCTTAAGTTGGCGTGGCGTCAACCACCTCTGAACCTGCCCCTGCAGAGCTGACAGAACCTCTGCCCCAGTGTGGCTCCTGTCCCCCAAGCACACCAGCTCAAGCACCGCATGGCATCTTTTGGCCTGCGTACTTGCGTAGCCCCTTGAACGGCTACGGAGCACCGCTGGTTCCAAGGACAAAGCACAGGAAGAGGCCATGGAGGAAGAAGAAGAGGAGTGGGTGGAGGAGAGAGGTGTGTCACAATCATTAGCATTTTGGAGGCGTGGTGGCGGAACAACCTCCAACACTACTGCACCATGTCCTGCATCCTTCCCAGCTGCCAGCAGAGTCACCCAATGCGCCGTGAAACTTAGGTAACGTCCCTGTCCATGCCTGCTGGACCATGAGTCAGCGGTAATATGCACCTTACCACTGACCGCCCTGTCCAGCAAGGCATGGACATTGCCTTCCACATGGCGGTAGAGAGCCGGAATCGCCTTCCGTGAGAAAAAGTGGCGTTTGGGTACCTGCCACTGAGGAACCGCACATTCCACAAACTCACGGAAGGGGGCAGAGTCTACCAACTGAAAAGGCATCAGTTGAAGTGCTAGCAATTTTGCCAAGCTAGCATTCAACCGCTGGGCATGTGGATGGCTGGGAGCAGACTTCTTTCGGCGGTGCAGCAGCTGGGGCAGGGAAATTTGCCTGGTACAATCTGAAGGCGGTGTACCAAAAGCAGATTGCCCACAAGTACTTGGCTGTGACACACCTAATTCTACACCTTCATTCCTCTCAGTGCAGGTCTCAGAGAGGACTGAAGGTATAGTGGGGTTGGAAATCTCAGCTAATGAGGAGCAAGGAGAGGTCCTCTTTGTTCTTTGGTGTGGGTCTTTTAGATACGCTTGCCAACGAACTGCATGGCAGGTCAACATATGTCTGGTCAAGCATGTGGTACCCAAGCGGGAGATGTTTTGGCCACGTGAGATATGCTTGAGACATATGTTGCAAATAGCACCGGTGCGATCTGATGCACTCGTCTCAAAAAAGGCCCACACCAAAGAACTTTTTGAATAACGCGCAGAGACTGCAGCGCCCTGCACATGTGGAGCTTTGGGGTATGATGCAGTCAATGTGCTGCCCTTATGATGTGCCACCTCCTCCTCCTCCTCCTCTCTCCTATCAGGCACCCACGTTGAGTCAGTGACCTCATCATCCCCTCCCTCCTCATCACTGGAGCAAACCTGGCAGTATGCTGCAGCAGAGGGAGCATGACTGCCAGATTGCTGTCCTTCTTGGGCACCCCCTCTGTCTGTGCTCATGTTACTGCCTTCATCAAGCTCAGTATCATCATCAGAGCCTTCCAAACGCTGGGCATCCTCCTGGAGCATGTACCCAACACTGTGGTCAAACAGTTCGAGGGACTCCTCAGGAGGACATGGTGGGGCTAGGGAAGGAGTCACTGATGACATTGAGCCGAGGGAAGAGGCCGCTGCTTTGCCAGACAAAGTACCCTGGGCATGGGTGAGAGAGGATGAGGAGGATGAGGACGGCTTGGTCATCCACTCGACCAAGTCTTCCACATGTTGCGGCTCAACACGGCCAGCTGCCGAAAAAAAGGCCAAGCGTGTCCCACGGCCACGTGCTGATGAGGATGTACCGTCTCCATGACCAGCACTAGACACAGAGCCTGCTTGCCCTCTCTTATTGGCTTGTGACTGTCTGCCTCTCCTTCTTGGCCTTCCAGACATATTAATGGCCTGTAGCAGCACTAATCTGGGATATATATATATATATATATATATAAATATATATATATATATATATATATATATATATACTGATACTGCAGCTAGCAAAATCAACTGCCTGCCTGTAGTATGAGAACACCACCAACCTTCTACAGGTAGCTTTAGCTGAACACTGTGAGGTGGATGCACCCCACTAACTTGTAGGTTTAGCTGAACACTGTGAACAGGACGCACCCCACTAACTTGTAGGTTTAGCTGAACACTGTGAGGTGGACGCACCACACTAACTTGTAGGTTTAGCTGAACACTGTGAGCAGGACACACCCCACTAACTTGTAGGTTTAGCTGAACACTGTGAGCAGGACGCACTGCACTAACTGTAAATAGTCTAGCTGTCTGACTGTGGTACTAATAGGATCAAAAAAACACCAGCAATTTTCTTCAGGTAGCTGTATATACTGTAACAAGACAAGCATGCCTGTCAGTAAGAAGATAACAGGAACGGATCTAGCTGAACACTGTGAGCAGGACGCACCCCACTAACTTGTAGGTTTATCTGAACACTCTGAGCAGGACGCACCCCACTAACTTGTAGGTTTAGCTGAACACTGTGAGCAGGACGCACTGCACTAACTGTAAATAGTCTAGCTGCCTGACTGTGGTACTAATAGTATAAAAAAAAACAGTAATTTTCTTCAGGTAGCTGTATATATTGTAACAAGACAAGCCTGCCTGTCAGTAAGAAGATAACAGGAACGGATCTAGCTGAACACTGTGAGCAGGACGCACCCCACTAACTTGTAGGTTTAGCTGAACACTGTGAGCAGGACGCACCCCACTAACTTGTAGGTTTAGCTGAACACTGTGAGCAGGATGCACTGCACTAACTGTAAATAGTCTAGCTGCCTGACTGTGGTACTAATAGGATCAAAAGAACACCAGCAATTTTCTTCAGGTAGCTGTATATACTGTAACAAGACAAGCCTGCCTGTCAGTAAGAAGATAACAGGAATGGATCTAGCTGAACACTGTGAGCAGGACGCACTGCACTAACTTGTAGGTTTAGCTGAACACTCTGAGCAGGACGCACCCCACTAACTTGTAGGTTTAGCTGAACACTGTGAGGTGGACGCACCACACTAACTTGTAGGTTTAGCTGAACACTGTGAGCAGGACGCACCCCACTAACTTGTAGGTTTAGCTAAACACCCTGAGCAGGACGCACCCCACTAACTTGTAGGTTTAGCTGAACACTGTGAGGTGGACGCACCCCACTAACTTATAGGTTTAGCTGAACACTCTGAGCAGGACGCACTGCACTAACTGTAAATAGTCTAGCTGCCTAACTGTGGTACTAATAAGATCAAAAAAACACCAGTAATTTTCTTCAGGTAGCTGTATATACTGTAACAAGACAAGCCTGCCTGTCAGTAAGAAGATAACAGGAACGGATCTAGCTGAACATTGTGAGCAGGACGCACTCCACTAACTTGTAGGTTTAGCTGAACACTGTGAGCAGGATGCACCCCACTAACTTGTAGGTTTAGCTGAACACTGTGAGCAGAACGCACTGCACTAACTGTAAATAGTCTAGCTGCCTGACTGTGGTACTAATATGATCAAAAGAACACCAGAAATTTTCTTCAGGTAGCTGTATATACTGTAACAAGACAAGCCTGCCTGTCAGTAAGAAGATAACAGGAACGGATCTAGCTGAACACTGTGAGCAGGACGCACTGCACTAACTTGTAGGTTTAGCTGAACACTCTGAGCAGGACGCACCCCACTAACTTGTAGGTTTAGCTGAACACTGTGAGGTGGACGCACCACACTAACTTGTAGGTTTAGCTGAACACTCTGAGCAGGACGCACCCCACTAACTTGTAGGTTTAGCTGAACACTGTGAGGTGGACGCACCACACTAACTTGTAGGTTTAGCTGAACACTGTGAGCAGGATGCACCGCACTAACTTGTAGGTTTAGCTGAACACTGTGAGCAGGACGCACCCCACTAACTTGTAGGTTTAGCTGAACACTGTGAGCAGGATGCACCCCACTAACTTGTAGGTTTAGCTGAACACTGTGAGCAGGACGCACTGCACTAACTGTAAATAGTCTAGCTGCCTGACTGTGGTACTAATAGGATCAAAAGAACACCAGCAATTTTCTTCAGGTAGCTGTATATACTGTAACAAGACAAGCCTGCCTGTCAGTAAGAAGATAACAGGAACGGATCTAGCTGAACACTGTGAGCAGGACGCACTGCACTAACTGTAAATAGTCTAGCTGCCTGACTGTGGTACTAATAGGATCAAAAGAACACCAGTAATTTTCTTCAGGTAGCTGTAAATACTGTAACAAGGCAAGCCTGCCTGTCAGTAGGAAGATAACAAGAACGGATCTAGCTAAACTGAATACAGTGTATATATATATATGCAACACCTGGGATGCATATATATACACAATACACTGTAAGTGCAGCTAACTGACTGACTGTTCTGCCTAATCTATCTAACTCAAATCAAATGTCACTGTCTGTCTCTCTCTCTCTCTCAATGAACGCCGGAACACACACTACACAGGGCCGCCGTGCAGGCGGCCTTATATAGTGTGGGGCGTGTACTAAATCCCCTGAGCCATAATTGGCCAAAGCCTCCTTGGCTTTGGCCAATTACGGCTCTCTGTTCAGGCGGCGCTGTGATTGGCCAAGCATGCGGGTCATAGTGCATGCTTGGCCAATCATCAGCCAGCAATGCACTGTGATGCCGCAGTGAATTATGGGCCGTGCCGCGCCACACGAATTTGGCGCGAACGGCCCATATCGTTCGCAATTCGGCGAACGGGCGAACAGACGATGTTCGAGTCGAACATGGGTTCGACTCGAACACGAAGCTCATCCCTATTCTTCAGTGTTGTCACATGAAAAGATATAATAAAATATTTACAAAAATGTGAGGGTGTACTCACTTTTGTGAGATACTGTATCTGTACACTGCATACATATATATCTATAAATATACACATATATACATAAACACAAAACCACACTCACAACACATTACACTGTTGCATTATTTTATTATGAAAAAAATCAATGCATTTTACCATGTAATTTTAAAACAGAATTAAACGTTCAGAAAATAATATTTAGGGACAAATGTGTGACATTCACCAAATATTTAGTGCAGGTGAATCTTCCTGGTGCACGTGTTTTAAAGCAGAACTTCACTGGTGCTTGGTGTTAAATTATGCCACTGTCTATTTTCATCTCTCTTGCCACCTCACTATGTGCTTATGATTTTTCATTGAAGGGCATTGCGGCAGGCACACTTCTTGTCTGCAGACACCCAAGCTCTTTCAAGACCCATTGACTGCCTTAGACCCTTCTATTTGGCTACAGAAGGCATCATTCACAACTGCTGTGCCAATTTATTGTGGATTATAGAGAGTTTTCTGCAGACCCTTCTCCCTGTGTATCATAAAACATGAAACTTAGAAAATCCTCTGCAGCAGTTGGTATGCTGATGAAACTTGTGTCTGTGCATCCCAGACTGTAAACACATGTAATAGCACAGTTTTTGAACTTGGATAAAATAAATAAATAAATGTCTGTATAAACCCCCCTTCCTCCCTGTGCACAGTTAAAGTGATTCTATTGACAATTTTTTAAAATAATTTTAAAAAAATGGCAAACATGGTGTACTTTCTTGCTCTGTGCAATGGTTTTACACAGAACAGCCCTGATCCTCCTCTTCTCTGGTTCCCTCCTTCCTCCTGGCTCCCCCTCCACGAGATCCCCCATAGCAAGCCTACCCTGTGTGTCTATAAGACACATATAACACAGATTGGCCCCACCCCGCACTTCCTACTCTCTGGCTGTGATTGACAGCAGCAGGAGCCAATGGCTCTCGCTTCTGTGTCTGAGCCAATAAGCCAAGAGAGCCTCTGCTCTTGTGCACATCGCTAAATTGAGTTCAGACTCAAGTAAGTATAAGGGGGGTCTGGGGGGGCTGTTTGCAGAAGGTTTCTTACCTTAACCACTTTAATACCGATCACTTTTACCCCCTTCCTGCCCAGGCCAATTTTCAGCTTTCAGCGTTGTCACACTTTGAATGACAATTGCACGGTCATGCAAAACTGTACCCATTTCTGTGTTTTTCTGTCAATATGGGGTGCTGTGTGTACATTAATGAGGAAAAAAATGAACTTGAATGATTTTAGCAAATGGCTGCAATATAACAAAGAGTGAAAAATTTAAGGGGGCCTGAATACTTTCCATCCCCACTTTTTTTTAAAAAAGTCGTTTAAAAAAAAAAATCTATTTTTCAAATATTGTTTTTCTTTTATTACATTTTTTCTTTTTTTACATTTTTATTTTTAAATACTGTGACTAGATCATCAGTGCCCTGATTAAAAGTGCATCCCCAACAGTGCCCATCAGTGCTGCCTATTAGTGCCCATCAGTGCTGCCCATCAGTGCTGCCTATCAGTGACCATCAATGCCGCCTATCAGTGACCATCAGTGCCGCCTATCAGTGACCATCAGTGCTGCATATCAGTGCATCCTCATCAATGCCCATCAGTGCTACCTCACCAGTGCCAATCAGTGCAACCTATCAGTGAAGCCTCATCAGTGCACATCAGTGAAGGAGAAGAAATAAGTATTTGCAATATTTTATAACAGAAACTAAGAAAAGACATTTTTTTTCCAAATTTTTGGTCTTTTTTTATTTGTTTGGAAAAAAATAAAAAACCCAGTGGTAATTAAATACCACCAAAAGAAAGCTCTATCTGTCTCAGAAAAAGATAAAAAATTTAATTTTGGTAGTGTTGCATGACCACGCAGTTGTCATTCAAAATGTGACGGTCCTGAAAGCTGAAAATTAGCCTGGGCAGGAAGGGGGGGGTGAACGTGCCCAGTATTGAAGTGGTTAATCAGTATGTCAAAAGTACACGTTCTCCTTATTATGTCCATATATTTTCTCTTCATACTGTGCATAACCTATGGACCCTTTGTACAAGCTTCCTGTGGATGCGTGTGCAAAGTAGTGGCAGATGCATAACAGGTTTATTGGGGACTATAGTAGAATAGGTAAATGGTATAAAAACCACGCATAGTGTTCAAAGTATATAACAAAAGCAGCCAGCACTGCAAGAGATAACTTGTGCAAAAAATATAAATAAAAAATTGCAGCGCTAAACATGAAAATACACAATCATTGATGGTGAATCAAGAAAAAAAAATGAATGAAAAGAAATGTGAAAAAATAAATAACACAATAAGAGAACACTCTCATTTTAGTAAACATCAAAAGGCATTGATTGAATGATGCATCATGTTATAATGCCATAGGCATTACAACGGATCTGACACATTTTGTCTCAGTCAGACATCATCTAGGGCTATCCCAGATGATGTCTGACTGAGATGAAACGCGTTGGTTCTGTTGTCCTGCCTATGTCATTATAACTTGATGCATCATTCAATCAATGCCTTTTGATGTTTACTAAAATGTGAGTGCTCTAACCTTTTTTTTTAAATAAATTTTGTATACAGTTTTACACTATGTCAAGTCTTCTATCCTTTCTCTTTGGATCTATGTCCTAATGGAGTACTGATGAGAGGATTTCGACTTTGACTCTGAAGTGCCTTATTATACTGGCTTCGGTGGCTGTTGAGTAACCCTCTTAATTACCATAAGATCAATTGGAGAAGATTGCAGCAAGCCGTCTATACTTAGGTGTTGATACACCACTGTCTGTCTAACCCATTAAGTATAAACTGAATAGGGTCCATACGTTCCAGTAAGCCTCCTTATATCTCATTCCGTGGAAGAAGTTTTTCACAGTGGTTATCCTTTTCTTTTGTCTTTTGGGTGATAGATCATAATTACCGTATTTATCGGCGTATAACACGCACTTTTTTCCCCTTAAAATCAGGGGAAAGTCGTGGGTGCGTGTTATACGCCGATCCCCGCTAATTGTGAGCTATCGGCGGCGATCGCCGCCGACATTCACATAGCGAGTATTTTCAAATATGGCGCCGCGGAGTTCGGAGGGACTCGGCGGTGCTGAACGAGCACCGCCGAAATCACAGTGAGCCGAGATACACATAGTCGAGTGTATTCGGCTCTTTCCGGCGCCGCTCACAATCACGCCCAGTCCCGCCATTGGACCTGTGTAATGTCCATCATAGGGCGGGACTGGGCGGGACTGTGAGCGGCACCGGAAAGAGCCGAATACACTCGACTGTGTATCTCGGCGGCGTTCGTTCAGTTCCGCCGGCGCCGAGTCCCTCCGAACTCCACGGCGCCATATTTAAAACTACTAGCATGTGTATGGCGGCGGCGGCAGGCATGGACACTGGGGACAAGGCTGCACTGGGGACAAGGCTGCACTGAGGCAAGGCTGCGCTGGGGACAAGGCTGCACTGGGGACAAGGCTGCACTGGGGACAAGGCTGCACTGACAAGACTGCACTGGGGCAAAGCTGCACTGGGGAAAAGGCTGCACTGGGGACAAGGCTGCACTGGGGACAAGGCTGCACTGGGACAAGGCTGCACTGACAAGGCTGCACTGACACTGAAAAGGCTGCAATGACACTAACAAGGCTGCAGATGAACACTGATGAGGCTGCATTGATGGGCATTTTAATGTAAGTTTCTTTTCCTTAAACTTCCCTCCTAAAAGTTTTTTTCCTTAAAATTCTCTCCTAAACTTGGGGTGCGTGTTATACGCCGGCGCGTGTTATACGCCGATAAATACGGTACTTGGAATCACAAAGTTTATGGACTTTCTTATGTGAACTATATAGAAGTTCTCTGACTATGGTAGAATAGTCCATGCACTGTTCATTGTCATCACTAACTTTAATACTATGCTGGGGTGTGCATGAATTAGTGACAACACTGCAGCAAAACAGTGATCCAGAAGGGAAATATGTCTGGATGGACTTGGCTGTTTTGATTTAATTAAAAGTAGATCATATATAAAAATACATTAATAAAATATTGAAAAAAAAACAGGGATTTAACTTTTAGATAACAACGTGGGCAAAAACATATTTGGTGTCAAGTATTTGGGTTTAGGTACACTTGTTTAAATATATCTACAGCAGTCCCCTGTAGCTTTCATATTTCAGAGAAATATCTGACACATAAATGAATGCGATGGGAACATATTTTGTGCAGTTTGATGTTGACATTATGCTAAATAATATATTTGAAGTGTTTTTTCTTTAGCATAAGATTATCATCCACAGAAGTGAATGCAAATCTAAACCTGAGCTTCTACATAAGATGTAAGATACTCAGTGCCTCCTTGACTATGAACATAATAAGGTGTGAATAATTAAAATATTTTTGCCATATACTTTTTTGAGGATTTTTAATTTCCTCATGACTTATTGATTCAAAAAATACACATTCTTTTTACAAACCCTGACAGGATACTTGCATTTATAATGAACTACCTTCTGGCAATGGTCTCAACAGGATTCTACTTTGCATATGAATTGCTTCCTACTCTGCCATAAACAAAAAAACTTTTTGCTCTAATGATCCTCAAAGGATTTACTGAATAATTTGGTTTGCAAAACAAACAGGTCAACTCCGAAAAGTAGAAGAATTATAGCTGGTAATTGATATATACCTCTAAGCTCATAAAAATGAAAATAGACTTCTGCTTATTTGGAAAAATGGATAGTATACATACTTACAAAAGGTATTCTGTTTGATGAGGCTATGCAAGATGCATTGGCAAAGTGAAAAGTTCCCTAACTAGTAGCATCCAATCACATTTCTGATTTCTGTAATTGAAGACTGTTAACATACTAACTCTAATTGGTTGCTATGGATATTGCATTTTGCACATTGCGCTTTCCCTTAACAAATAATCCTGAAAGTGGTACAGTGCTTAGAACATTAGAATAAAATTATTTAAATCTCTTCCTGCAATGGAATTATGGATGAATATCTGGAGAACATAGTACCAAATAATACACATCAGAATTATCTTTGTTTTTACATTGTGGTATAGCCCTTTTATGCAACATGTTTTTCACCATTCTGGTCTATGTTCTGCCTTTCTTCCACAAAGTCTACAGACATTATATTTAATATAATCCAGACACCCAATTTCCTTTTATACATGTTAGTAAAGATAGTGGGGCGATCCAAGTAATCATTTGCAACACGTTTCTGGCATTTAACGGTATTATAAAGTCCTGCACCAAATTTACAAAATCTGTGTGACAGTTTTCTTCTTCATTCTGACACTATGGCTACATGACCAAAACTAATTCTGCCCAGGTTCACACTGAGCTGCGGGAATGAAGCTGTGCGAGTTGAACCGTTAAATGCCAGAAACGTGTTGCAAACGATTACTTGGTTTTCACTCCTGCATGTCAGTCCCGATTTTGGCCGCAATTTCAGAGACATCTGTGCAGGTTTCTGCACAGATGTCAATGTAAATCGCAGCCCAAAATCGCAAAAAGTAGTAAGAAAGTACTTTTGAAGTCAGTGCGGCGCCGCAGATGCAGCATCGCACCAATTAGGATGGTGCCATTGCCGGCAATTGCCGTTCATTTGACATGCGATTTGACATGTCAAATCGTATGTCAAATCGTACCAATTTTAACCAGGGCTCAGTAAGCAAATCTTCCATATTGTTGATTCAAATAGTACAGGTAAAAAAGACCTTTTCCAGATTGGAGGAAATTGTGTCACATGTGTAAGTATTGTACCATAGACAAAATTCTATCTGGGATGAATTTATGTCTGAGGCGATTCTGCAAAAGATTCCTATATACCTTACTGACAGCTACATGACGGGGAACTGATTTATAATGGATGTTTATAAAATTGTTGATACATTTCAGGGAATGCTTCTTATGCCACGTACACACGAGCTGACTTTTTGACAGACTAGGTCCGACAGTCTTTCCGACGGACTTTGTAGCATAGGTCCACTGGACTTACAAAAGGACGCACTTGGACACACATGATCACTCCAAAAGTCCGATGGTTTTGAACGCGGTGACGTACAGCACGTACGACGGGACTAGAAAAAGGAAGTTCAAGCCCCAGTACGCCACCCTTTGGGCTCCTTCTGCCATTCTTGTGTTTACCGCGTGTTAGTAGAAGTTTGGTTAGAGACGATTCGCGCTTTTCAGACTTCAGCTTATTTTGATCGTTTTTTGCGGTTCAGTTTGTGCTTGTGAGGTTTGTATCTGGTTTTCAGTGCGTGTTGGTCAGTTTGTAACCTGTAAAGCAGGCCGTTCTGGTCCGCTCATTCCTGATCTTCAGGTCGCTCTTCATAGGCCTTGCTGTTCTTAAGTGCATTCGTTTAAGTTTGTTTGACCAGCTGACCGTTTTGAAACCATGGTGCATGGACGTACTCATTCTCGAGTTCGTGCTGTGTGGGGGCTTGGTGTTGGGGTTCATACTTTGACCCGAGCACAGTCCATGAACAGGGCGAGGAGGAGATCATGGACAAAGAATTGGCTGCGCCAGCGTGACCAATTCTCGCACATGCCTTTGCTCCTTGAGATCTGTGAGAATAATCCTGAGGATTTCAGGAATTTCCTCAGGATGACGGACCCCGTTTTTCAACGTCTGCTGGCTTTGCTGACCCCTTATATCAGCAGGCAGGATACCTGCATGTGGCAAGCCATCACTGTGGAGCAGAGGCTAGTTGCCACGTTACGTTACTTGGTGACTGGGAGAAGCCTTCAGAACCTTATGTTCTCGACAGGCATCTCCCCCCAGGGAGATCATTCAGATCATTATCCCAGAGACCTGTTCTGCCATTATTCAGGTCCTGCAGAAGGACTATATTAAGGTAAGTTTTATCCTTTAACATTACATTATATGTATTTAATGTTTGCTAATGTATAATATTAATTTCATCATTACCTAATTACCATGATTGGAATATGTTGTGAATGTCCCCTTTATCTTCATGCATGCATGTTTTTTTTTGTAAATCATTTTTTGGCCTACATGCATATTTGCCTTCACTAACCTCCCCACCATGCAATCCTGGGCCCATATACACCTATAGCGTAGTCCCTTTAACAATGTATATTGTCAGCTCCATTGTACTGCTTTACCCTCCCCCACCCCCTCAAATGTCTCCAAATGTAATGTGTGGTCTTCAACTAAATTAGAACCCTCCCCCACCCCCCCATACAATTTGATCAATGGGCCATCAGAGGGGGTGAGGAATTTTATAAGTGGGCCATATATTATTGATTTTTTAAAATATTACTTATAAAAAAATGTTATCTTGCTGTTGTGCAAGAATGTTTTTGTGTAATCTGCTTGCAAAGTTATGTTTAAAAGTACTTATATTATTTTTTTCTTGTTTGACTCCACAGTTTTTCTTCCACGCCACAGGAATGGCAGACTGTGGCCTCCCAATTCGCTCACCGTTGGGACTTTCCCAACTGTGTAGGGGCGATCGATGGGAAGCATGTTTGCATTGTGCCACCACCCCATTTGGGGTCTTACTACTTTAATTACAAGGGGTTTAATAGTGTAGTATTGATGGCGGTGGTATCGGCACAATATGATTTTATGTACGTGGATGTGGGTAAGAATGGCCAGATGTCGGGTGGAGGAGTCTTCGCACAGACTGAGTTCTGCCAGCATCTCCAGACTGGTGGCCTGGGATTGCCACCTGATGCCGAGAAGGTTGAGGGACTCCTCTCTGTATTCATCGCAGATGAAGCCTTCGGTCTTGGTGAGCACCTAATGAGGCCGTTCCCCCAAAGGACCCTCTCCTTGGAGAGGAGGGTATTTAACTACCGGCTGGCCAGAGCGAGAAGAGTTGTGGAGAATGCCTTCGGGATTATGACCAGCTGGTTCCATTTGTTCCTCTCAGCCATCAATATGGCGGACTATAAAATAAATTATATCATCATGTGTTGTTGCGTACTACATAATTTTTTAGGAAGACATTTACAAGCCTATATAACTTCTGTTGGGCCTGAGGCCAGACTTAGTGCCGGATCTGCACTCACAGGCCTGGATACTGTCCGTACTGGCTTGGCCCCCCAAACCGCCCATCAAGTGCGGGACAGATATGTCAATTATTTTAATGGTAGGGGGGCCATTGCAATGCCAGAAAAAAAAAGAGCCCATCTTGCTTGTCTGGGTCTGAGACATCTTTAAACTTTAAAATAAAAAACAAAATATTTTTGGGAAAAAATCTCTTGTTTTTATTCTTGTTTGCTTTTATTTTTGTCTGTCTCCTAGGTTCTTCTAGTGCACTTGTAGTGCCAAGTGCATTTCCCTTTAGTAAATAAGGCCCTTTGTCACTGTAAACACAAAATGAATTCCAAAACTGGTATTGAGTATTGAAAGAAGAAGCCACACACATTGTTGTAGTTTAAAATTTTTACTGTGCGCACATTCAGACATGTGCATTTTTTTTAAACGTCATTCTAATTTTTTGTTTATTTTCTTGTTTTTTACTCAATATACATTTTTTAGGGTAACTATATTTTTATTTTTTTGTTATTTTAGGCATAATTTAAAAAAAAAAATTTTATAATTTTTTTTTTTATAAAACAGGTTTTTTAAACACACAAAAAAAAATACACAATTCTGGAACTTACAACGTTCAACATGTAAAAAAATGTGCTGGTGATGTCACCCATGTAAAAGCCAAATTTTGCAAATGCACACAAATTTGGAGTCCAAATGGGTAATGTCAACATGCGCTATCTCCCATCATGGGGGATCAATGGACGTGTTTTGTGGGTGCAATACCTTCCTCTCACAAACTAGCATTATGAGGAAGGGGTTGCAAACACAAAACATGTACATTGAGATCCCCTGATGGCAGATAGCACATGTTGAAACACCGTGTGCATTGGCAAAATTTGGCTTTTACTATTTTACAACTCGAAAAACATAAAAATGTTCACATTTAAAACTGAAATGAAGAACATGATTGATGTTTTAGGGGAAAAATGGATTATATTCTCCCCAAAACATCAATCATGTTCTTCATTTCCTGTTGAATGCTGTCCAGCAGATTTCTCATGTTGTCTATTTGATTGCGCATTGCATCAATGTGGCCATTCCAGAGCATTATCTGCCCAATTAGTCTTTGTGCACTGTCTGTGCTAAATGGGTCCACCGACTGGCCAGCCACAACCAGAACATCACCTAAAATTAGAAGAAAAATATGTATTTAGAAATATGCAGGCCTAAATAGATTACCTTAAGCTGGGGTGTCATGCTCCGTACACACGGCCGGATTTTCCGATGGAAAATGTCCGATCGGAGCGTGTTGTCGGAAATTCCGACCGTGTGTGGGCTCCATCGGACATTTTCCATCGGATTTTCCGACACACAAAGTTGGAGAGCAGGAGATAAAATTTTCCGACAACAAAATCCGTTGTCGGAAATTCCGATCGTGTGTACACAAATCCGACGGACAAAGTGCCAGGCATGCTCAGAATAAATAAAGAGATAAAAGCTATTGGCCACTGCCCCGTTTATAGTCCCGACGTACGTGTTTTACGTCACCGCGTTCAGAACGATCGGATTTTCCGACAACTTTGTGTGACCGTGTGTATGCAAGACAAGTTTGAGCCAACATCCGTCGGAAAATATCCTAGGATTTTGTTGTCGGAATGTCCGAACAAAGTCCGACCGTGTGTACGGGGCATCAGACACTCACTTGGTGGTGTGCAAATCTCGCCCACTTCCTCCACCTCTCCTTCCTCCAGATCCTCGGGTGGGCGTGGTCTTGGGCTTGGGCTTGAGCTAATTACCGATTCAGGCTGGTGAGTCTGACTGTTGTCTGAGTCTTTTATCCCCTATGAGAATGAAACAAAAGGTATACTTAGCACATTCATATTTTAGTCCAGAAATAGGAATATAAAACCTTGCTTTGAAGTGGTATACAATTGTCTGTTTGTGAAAAAATCCAATTTTAAGACATGATTCAAATTCCCTTTTAAACAAACTGCAATACTTACCATTTTTGGCCAAGTTTCACAGATGGAGACACCTCAAGTATCCCCTGGAGCCCCTGTGTGGATTACCCTTTGTTATATTCTTAATATCTAAATTTTAATTGGCTCTATAAAAAGAATATACATTCTCTACAATTGTATGAATGGCAGACATTGAGTTAATAACATCCAGATGGCGACTCATTAACGGAGACTGCAAGTCTAGAACCTGTCAGGATTTTGATGGATTTTGTAAATAATATATGTATGGTTTTTAAGTATTTCTATGTAACCGATATTCTGTTTTGAAAGAGGTATATTTTTTTAAGTGGTCTGAACGCCTCTCTCACACATATCTTGTTTTATGTTTAGAAGGTTTGTTTAAGTTAAAGCAGATGTTAAAGAGCTCAGATATCTACTCTACCCCCACCATTGTAAAAGGGGAGTGTATGGGAGGGGTTTGTGTTTGGGCGCAAATTTGAAAGTCTGAGTCCATATAGGCAGAAGGAAAAAGTTGTTCTTTCTCTTTCTACTTCCTGCTTTCAAGCTACACACAGCTCCTTCTTTTACACATAGACTTTCTTCCAGGACACATGAGGTTAATCGGCCATCTTCAAAGAGCACATGGTCTAATGACTTTAAGAATTTTTTTAAGATCTTTGAAACAAATGAACTATACTTCAATCATTTTTTGCATATATGAAGCAACACTAATTATGAATATGAATGTAGTATCTTTGTAATTATATTCCAAGTTTATGTGTGTACAATAAAACACACAGTTTGGTTTAAGCTGACTCAGACATAATTAAGAAAATTCGTCTCACAATCAATCATCATTATTGAAAGCTTTTTATACAATATTAAGCTCTTTATTACACCCGCAAAAAATGTTCTATGGTGTCACACAGTACACTAGTGCTCCTGAGTCCAGATGTGGAAACAGCTGCTGTGTCCTGTCCTTACATTAACTGAATCATTTTTTCAAACCATTCCAGTTTCAAACACATCTACACAACAATATCCTAAAATTCTTTTAATAAGAAAAATTATCCAGACCAAAATGTATGTAGAACCCTGCACCATCGTATTTCTTTGCAAATGAACAACATTTATTTAGAATCATATGTAGTTTCAAAAGAAAGATATTTACGAACGATCGCATCGTTCAACAGTATAAACGACAAGCATATATGGATCAGCATGCAAGTTAAGTATCTCAGTAAGAACACACGACAAGTACTTACTTTTTTTTAAGCACCTTCTTGATTCTGCAATATTGTTCTGTCTCCCTCGTTTTTAGGTCAGACCAGCTCTTTCTCAATTGTTCTTTAGCTAGTTTAATCCCAAATTTTTGCTCCAGAGTGGTGACAATTGAGGACATTATTTGGTCCTTCCGCATATTGGGTCTGGTGTACGGACCATTTTTGGCATCATAGTCCTCCCTCCTCAAGATGTCCACCATCTCAACCATTTCAAAGGCCATGTTGGTGGCCTTATATCTCCTTCTGGATCTGGATGTTTGTGGCTTTCCTCTGCGCTAGTTACTGATAATTTCTCTGCCATCTTTATCTATATACTCCCACTGTGCAACGAAGAGTGAAGGGGCGGGGAAAAATCATCATAAAGAATGTCAGGGGCGGGTGAAGCAAGCGACGCAGGCAGAGCATGACACATGCGCAGTGTATATAAAGCTAGTGCGCTGGTCTATGTCTGAACGGAAGTAGCGAGCATCATAAACGAAAGTAAGATTTAAACGTGGGTGTGTGTTTTGTATATGTGTTGTGTGTGTGTGTGTGTGTGTGTGTGTGTGTGTGTGTGTGTGTATTGTGCCCTATATTGGGATAAAGATAATACTGGGAGTTTGGACTGACATTACTGATTTTCTCTTGTGTCTTGTCTTTCAGAAAAAATGAATCCCTTTAAGGAGGAGGATTTTTTGAGTCATTTTATTGACCTCTAACAAGATAACCGAAACCTGTGGGAGGTCAAGCACCCCTTGTATTTCAATAAACAAGAAAGGCAGGCAACACTGGGGAGACTTCTGGAGTTTGTAAAGACTCAAGTCCCCCAGGCAGACATTAAGTTAGTGGAAAATAAAATTGGGATTTTGCGGAATATGTACAGGCGGGAACACAAGAAGATACAGGATTCCCTCAAATCAGGAGCAGCAGCAGATAAGGTTTATGTTCCCAAGCTGTGGTACTACCCCAAACTGTGATTTCTGGATGACCAGACAGAAGCAAGACAATCGCTTTCGACCCTTCCCTCCACCTTTCCTTCCACCCTAGCTGAGGCGTCCCAGGAAGAACCGGGCCCTTTCATCCTTGATGAAGTGGATGCGCACAGCTGGAGCCAGGTATACTTTTGTTTTGAATTTTTAATTGTCTGAATATTAATGATGTAAAATAAATTGTTTGAATTGCTTACAAATCAACGATTTAATCACAAATATTATTATGTATACATATCACTAGACAGTAGTGGCCAAAAATGTAGCTCAAAGATTTGTGAACAGCTAGAATAATGGTGGGGTCAAAATGCTAGCCTTTTCTATTTGTTTAAAATTCGATTAGCAAGTCATGAGCTGAAAATTGTGTGCGATTAAGGAAGCAAAAAGATACAACTATGTCCCTTTTTTTATACACAGGATAAGCTCAGCCAGGAGGAGGCCGTGCCCAGTGGTAGAGAGGAGGCGGCTGGGCTGTGCCCAGTGGTAGAGAGGAGGAAGCCGTGCCCAGTGGCAGGCAGGAGGTGGCTGGGCTCAGTAGAAGCCTCACAGAATGCCAGGTCCCTCCCCTCTGCCTTACCACCAATAGGCCCAGGAAGATGACCAGAACAGAGGAGGAATCACTTGCCCTCATTCGGGAAGCCAGACAAATCCTGAGTAACCCGCCAATGCTGAAGAGGCCTATGGTACATATTTGGCCACCAGGTTGATGAAACTGGAGAAGGGGCAATGCCTCCTCTGTGAGGGGATTTTTTTTGAGGCCTTTCAGAAGGGGTTGAGGGGCCAGCTTACTCAAACCAGCCATATTTCTGATGAAGCCCCTCCTCCTCCTCCTACCACAAGTACACCACCAGAGGCACAGCCTCCAAGGAAGGCTGCAGAGAAGCCTGGACGGAAGGCTGCAGGGCAGCGTGGAGGGAAGGCTACACGGAAGAGTTGAAAGTGATTGCCTTGCTTCAGGCTGGTCTAACAGAAGACACAGATTGTGCTCCCTATTCTATGGACTCCGCAAGGTCACAATTTTGTTTTCCACTGACTTGATGTGTGCCCTGGAGGACAAAAGGCTTTACAAATTCCAAAAGTGTCTCCAGTGTTGCTTTCCTCATTTTTTTTACCAGATTAAATGGCTATTTTATTTAGCAAAAATAATTTACTATGTGTTTTTATTCAAAAAGGACAGTTTGTTTGTGAGTAGGCAGGTACATGTCAAAAAGACTATGGGGGTTATTTACAAAAGGAAAAATCATTTTGCAATTCAAGTGCAAACTACAAGTGCAAAGTGCGCTTGAAATTGCACTGCAAATGCACTTGTTGGAAGTGCAGTCGCTGTAAATCTGAGGGGAAGATCTGAAATGAGGGGAAGCTCCGCTGATTTTCTTTTCAATATTTTTATTGAGAATTTTAAGAGCAAAGTTCAAATAATCGTTACACAATCATTATCTTATGATCTGGGCCAACATGACCCTATCATGAAGGAAAAAGACGTAGTTAGTACATCAGCAATAAACACAAAACAAGAAAAAAGAGAAAAAACAAAACTGTATAAAACTGAATACAAGAGCACAGCTAGGGATCTTGAATACCTTTAAGTTAAACAGTTACTGAGGATGATTCAGAGATCCATAAGGAACAACCTCGTTAAACAATGTAACTAAGAAGTTTAGGTTGAGGGTCCAAGATAGGGGCAATGGGATTCATACCTGGAAAGATTGGGAGAGTCAGTCTTATAGAAAGTGGTCACCAGGGAGCTTCACGGGTCACCCCTTTGGGATCTCACTGTGACCCATTTAGCTCTTGTTGGGCCCTTTGAGCATCTCCCAACTTCTCTCCCTCATATATATGAAGGTGTACCCAGAACCTGTACACAGGCTCCACGAGAGGAATCCTTCAGCCCCTGATGTCCCTTCGCATCAAGGGTTTACCTGGTAGAGGACAGACAGGAGAGAAAAGAAGAAGAGAATAGAAAGAGTGGGGGGGGATTGGGGAGGTCACCTCTAGTGGACAGGCAGTTTAGAAATATGACCAGGATATAGTGAGACCCTGGTGTAAGCCGCCCAAGGTTTCCATATGGCTAAAAACTTTTGGGTCCTGTCTATGAGAGTTGCTGTCAACTGGTCCTGGGTCATTATCCAGGAGATCTTGCGTTTTGTCGCTTGGATAGAGACCCTGGGATTCTTCCAGGCCCTTGCTAGGGATATTTTGTCACCCAATAACATAAAGAAGATTAAAGCTTGCGTATGTTTTGGAATGTTGTTGATTCTATGGTTCAGCAGCGCTATTTTAGGGTCTTGGGGGATCGGTGTCTTAGTGACTTTTCGAACTAGAGCAAAGAAATGGTTCCAGAACCCATGGATCCACGGACACGTCCACCAAATATGATGGATGTTACCCAAGTGACCACAACCCCTAAAGCATAGAGGGGAAGCATCTGGATAAATCTTCGCTAGTATTGTGGGGACATAATACCACCTGGTGAGTAACTTGATATTTGCTTCTACTAAGCCTGTGTTCAAAATACCTTTGTAGGAGCGTCTGAAGGAGTAGAACCAATCCTCCAAGTTCAGGTGGAGGTCCAGGTCAGACTCCCAGGCTCAGGCATAGGCAGGCTTTGTCTTGTTCAGTGCTAGTGAGGCGTAAATGAGTGAATACCACCCCTCTGATCCATGAGATTAGAGCACCACTGTTCATAGATGGTGGGGTTGGGGGGGCGATTTATCCGTCCAGAGGGAGTGGAGGAAATGCCTGATCTGGGGGAGACGAAACCGCTCCCCGTGAGGCATCTCAAGTTTGCTTAGGCAATCTCCTAGGGAGATAGGGCCCGATGAGGTAAAGAAGTGACCAATTCTGAATAGGCCTTTATTCAACCACCATCTAAAGGCTTGAATATTCAACCCCGGTTTGAAGTTTGGGTTATGGAATAGGTGAGAAAGAGGTTTTAAAGTTGAGATTAAGGAGGTTTGTTTGTGAAGAGCGTCTGACAGGGACACTGAGTGGTAAAGGGTACGGGCTAGTATTGGGGGTCTTAATTTTGGCGAGCACCACAGAAGGTAATCTATTGTGTGGTGTGGAACCGCATGTCTCTCTAGTGCAAGCCAGTCAGGCTTTGGTCCCCTGGAGTATACTATAGATAGTTGGGCCAGTTGTGCCCCTTGATAATACCACCCTATATTTGGTAGACCCAGCCCCCCCTGATTTTTATGTCTGAAAAGGATATCTCTAGAGAGACGGTGACCCCTCTTACCCCAGACAAAGGCCACTATTTTAAATTGAAATTTGGCGATGTCCTTTTTGGGAATGGGAATTGGCAGGGATCGGAACAGGTATAGAATCCATGGCATCAGGGTCATCTTTACCACGTTTATCCTGCCCAGCCAGGACAGATCACATCTAGCCCAGGTTTTGAGGTCATCTTCCAATTTCCGAAACATCGGAGGGTAGTTAGCTTTGTAAAGTTTATTAATATTATCTGTGAGAGTAATCCCTAAGTACGGTATCGAAGTGAAGGCCCAAGTGAAGGGTAGATTGTGTTTTAGTTGATTTAGAAGAGGTGGAGGGATCAAAATGTCAAGCGCTAAGGACTTTTTGGTATTAATGGAGAGGCCCGAGACTTTGCTGAATTGTTTGAACGTTTTGAGGAGGACCGGAATGGAGACCAGGGGAGATGTTATAAATAATAACATATCGTCCGCAAATAATGCGCATTTATGTTCTTGGGGACCACATGAGACCAACTTGATGTCCGGATTTGATCTGATGGCTATGGCTAAGGATTCAATGGCAATTGCGAAGATCAGCGGCGAAAGGGAACATCCCTGTCTGGTGCCTTTTCTAATATTTATGCTTTCTGAGTAATGACCCTTAAGTCTGACTTGCGCAATTGGGGGTAGAGTAGAGTGAGCGAATGGTCCCCATAAAGTGGGGGCCAAATCCCCATCTCTCCAGAATTTCAAACAGGTAGGGCCAAGCTACAGAATTGAAGGCCTTCTCCAGGTTTATCGAGAGTAGCATCCCAGCTTGTGGAGGGCCTCCATCCCATTGGGATTTCAATATGGAAATTATATCTATAGCTCTTCGCACCTGATCGGGGTCCTGCCTCCCCGGGATGAAGCCCACCTGGTCTTTACTTATATACTGCGCTATGAGGCTAGACAATCTGGTAGCCAAAATTTTTGTCATGATTTTGATATCATTGTTTATAAGCGAGATCGGGCAGTAGTTTCCGACCTCACTGGAATCCTTCCCTGGTTTTGGGATTACTAAGATAAAGGCTGCGTTGAGATCTCTGTCCAGGGGGACTCCATCCCATAGTGAGAGTTAAATAATCGTGTCAGGTAGGGGGCTAGCAGGGGGACAAACTTTTTGTAATAACCCCTAGAGAAGCCATCAGGGCCCGGGGCTGAGCCTTGTTTAAGTGATTTGATAATGTCCATAACCTCTGCTTCAGAAAAGGTCTTGTCTAGGAGCTCTCTATGGTTTTCAATAAGTTTAGGTATGGGGAGGTCTTTCAGGAAGGCCCCTATGCTGAGAGGCAAGGGAGGGAAGCTGTTTGTTTTGGTAAAAGGTTTGGAAGGTCTTCATGATGTGAATGGGATTCTGGGTTAGATCCCCTGTCGCTGTTCGGATTTTTGGGGTAGACATGGTCCGTGTCTTAGGACACAATCTAGTCGCTAGCTTGGCCCCTATTTTATTTGATTGATAGTAGAACCTGGCTCCTGTCCAACGTAGATGTTTTTCAGCGGAAGTCGTTAGGGCCAGGTTCAGTTGGATGCGGGCCGAATCTAGTTTGGAGAGGGATTCCGATGTCGGGCTGCGTTTGTGTGCTTTACTAGCTGCTAGGAAGATGTCCATGAGGTTTTGGTATCAGCCTTTCTCTCCCGTTTCAGTTTAGAGGCTAATTGGATCAGACTCCCCCTCACCACCGATTTATGCGCCACCCAAAGCCTTGAGGGTGAGACCGATCCCGTCTCATTAGTTTGGAAATATTCCTTAATCGAAGTCTCTAGCAGAGTGCAGTGTACTGGGTTGCTCAATAAAGATTCATTTAGTCTCCACTTGTAGGTCTGTTGTACTCCCTGTGTACACTCCATTGTCAAGGACATTATAGAGTAATCTTATAGTGAGGTGTCCTTAATTTGGGACTCTATTGCAAGGGGGATTGAGATAGCTGATAAGAAGATGTGATCTATCCTGGCATAGGTCTGGTGTGGGGCCGAATAGTGGGTGTAATCTTTTGTTCGTGGATTGAGTTCTCTCCAGATGTCTACCAACCCCAGTGCATTTAGTTGTTTAGCTATTTTGAGACTCTGTCTAGGGGGGCGTCTGGCCACGGATCCTCGTGCACAGGATTTATCAAGGACCGTATCAAAAGAGATGTTCGAGTCCCCACCCATAACCACTTTTTCCCTAAAGAGTGGGCTCAGTTTAGAAAACATGTCCTCAAAGAATTTCCCTTGACTCTTGTTGGGGGCGTAATAAGAGAGGAAGGTGTATGCCTCTCCGTCTATTGTGCCCCTGGTCATCAGGTATCGGCCATCTGGATCCCTGACAACCTCAGACACTGAGTAGTTAACTCCCCTGGAGAAGCCTATCGCTACCCCCCTAGTTTTGCTCTCAGCATTAGCCAGGTAGAAGTGTGGAAACTTTTGGTGGAGAAAGGTCGGATTATATGAGGAGGGGAAATGTGTCTCCTGAATGAAGATGATATCCGCTTTCAGACTGTGGTATTGGTGGAATAGTTTGCGCCTTTTGATGGGGGAGTTTAGCCCCTGGGCATTGTGAGAAAGGATCAGCAGTTTACATGGTACGTTAGTGGACTCTGTCATGGATCAGGGAGGTGGGGGCACTGTAAGGAAAACGAAAGCTTACCCCTGGTGGTCAGGTCATTCGAACAGATAGTGTGTTGGGAAGGTTTCTGCTGTCTCGAGCCTGAGAGTCAGTTCCGGGACCTCCCCTGGACGATCATGGATCTGAGGTGACCTGTTAAGTGGGAGAGAGAATGGGGAGGAAGGGGAGGATCAGGACAGAGAAAGAAGAGCGTGTTAAGTAAGTCTTGTACATATCTTTACATTGAATAAGACTAGGGGAGAAGGTGTCCCTGCCCTCATCCCCTGAGTGCAGCGGGGAGTGACTTTCCTCCCCCGTGGAAATTTCGGAACGTTTCCGAGAGGCTTGTAGCGTCCTCACGAAAACCGGTTGAAGCGTATGGCAGCCATTCCGATCCGCCCGCCCTAAAAGCATATAATACTTCCTTATCTAGCCTCTAAAGGGGAACAGTTGGGCTGTTAAGGGGGTTGTCCGTCCTTGGACCTCTTGACTTGTTGTTTCTGCCAGACTGACGAAATTGGGCCAGGAGGAGAAGGTCGCTTGACTGATGAGGATCCTTGTCCTGTGAACTGGGGTGGCATCTCCTGGGAAATGAGGCCTAGTTGAATCAGAAGTTGCTCACCTTCAGCGAAAAAGGAAAAGCACTAGGGTTTATTCTGGAAGGAAAAGTTCAGGCGAAAGGGGAAGGTCCACCTGTATGTAATTTCTTTTTGTGATAGCATTAGTAGCAACGGTTTAAGGGACCGTAGTTTTTGGACCGTGAGGGGGGAAAGGTCTGCAAAAATCTGTATTTAATGCTCCTTAAGAGTGAGCTTGGTGTTCGCCTGTGCGGCTCTAATTACTTCCTCTTTGACCGAGTAATAGTGGGGCTTCACAATAATATCCCTGGGGAGCCCATCTTTCCTCAAAGGCTGGAGAACTCTGTGTGCTCTGTCAAGCTCCAGCTTGTGATCAGGGATATCTGGGATAAGCTTCTTGAGGAGCATGTGAACCGCCGGCTGGATTTCCTTCATAGATTCAGGGAGGCCTCGGATCCTAAAATTGTATCGGCGAGACCTATTCTCGAGGTCATCGATTTTAAAAAGGGCCACATCAAGTTGGTCTTGTATGTCCTGGATTCTGGCTGTATTCTGATTGATTCTGGCCGCTGACTGGTCTGTTTTCTGCTTAATTTGTTCAATTCTCAGGCCCAGGTGTTGGAGGTCAGCCTATATGGCAGTGGTAATTTGTGTAGCCCTCTGAGCAAGTCCCCTGGCTAGCATTGTAGAAAATGCCTCCATTAATGCTGGGAGATCTGTGGGGGGTGGATGAGGTGTATGTCGCTCCATCCCAGAATGATCAGGGGTGCACAGCATGTCGTTCAGGGAGGTGAGGTGGAAATCCCCCACGGTTCTCCCTATCAGGGATTCAGTGGAGGCCGGTGAGACCGGGGGCATGAAGGGTGAACTCACTGCGGCCATCCCTAGCCCAGAAATGGAGGCTGGCCCCTCGTCCTGGTCTGCAATGGAGTTCTCTAGCTCCTGATGCAGTCTCTGTGTGTGTGTGAGGTCCCGGCCGCCATCTTGGACCGGCCTGACAGGAGAGATGTCTCCTCCAGCTGCTTGGACAGGTCTATTCTTGCGTGACACCCGCTCATCTGGATGTTCCCAGGAGTCTCCCCGAGCGATCCGCTGTGGAACCGGCCCGGTCCGGGGGCTCTGTCGGCTGTGGCGGGTCTCAGGGGATCGGAATGGTGCGGAGCTCTGTGGCTAAGTGGCCATCTCAGGAGACTCCGCGCATGTGCCTCCAGCTCTGCTGATTTTATCATCCAATCATGTGCAAGCTAAAATACAGGTTTTTTTGTTTCCTTGCATGTGCCCCTCGGATCCACAGCGACTGCACTTCCAAGTGCTCTTTCAGTGCAATTTCAAGTGCACTTTGCACTTGTAGTGCTAAATGAATTTGCCTTTTGAATCCAAGTGCTCTTTCAGTGCAATTTCAAGTGCACTTTGCACTTGTAGTGCTAAATGAATTTGCCTTTTGAAAATAACCCCCCTATGTCAAATTAACAAGGGACAAGGGACACCAACCACATTAAGGTTCATAAACAATACAAGATAAAAATGTTATTGTGCTAACTTGAAACTCAAAAAAAAAAAAAATTAAATCACTAGATTTTTAAAATTTTTTCCCAAATTGTAAAATATATATTGTTGAAATATATAAGTAAAAACGATGAGTCAAATAAATAATTTTCAACATTATTTATGGAGATCTGGCTTTTAAAAACTATAATATTAGTCATGACATGAGGATAAATAATGAAGAAAGTAGTTTGTGAGAACTCTGTGTGAATATAAGCAGCAAAACAACTTTATTCTTCTAGCATTATAAAGAAGAAAAGAATGTGCTGTATTAAAAGATCACAGAATTAGCAGCGTGAGGAATGAGCTAGCTTCAATACGAAGGCTAGTTTTACCAGACCGAGCGCTTCCGTCTTGTACTTACTTCAGAGCATGCGTCAGTTTTGGTCCGTCGGACTAGCACACAGATGAACAGTTTGCACGCTAGAAAGCCGAGTCCGTCGGACAGATTTGAAACATGTTTCATTTTTAGGTCCGTCTGACTTGTGGGAAAAAAAAAGTCAGCTGGAGCCCACACACGATCGAATTGTCCGACGGAGTCCGGTCCGCCGGACCAAGTCTGCCGGAAAGTCCACTCGTGTGTACGCGGCATTACATTTTTAGATGGCATGCTTACAGCTAGCAGGATCTAAGACACAAAATTTGGTATCCAAGGTGGGTTAATTGTACAGCTCATAAAGTCTCTGCATGCAGTAAAACAATTCATTACTATAATAATATTGCTTTATTGCTTTTTCCCTTTTGCGCTGCAATGTTTTTAAAGAACATTTATTCCAGTTTGCGGCTTTTTTTTTACAAGTTTTAAAAGCTAAGTAGAAATCTCAATGCTGTCTGTGAAATGAGGACATCTTGCTATGAGAGGCATACAGTATATACAAAAAATAGTGTTATGGCTTGCAATTTACTGATCAGAGTCTTGTTTACCATATAGACACAAAATAAATGATATATTAAATAAATACACGTAATGATCTATGACAGGGATATGCAATTAGTGGACCTCCAGCTGTTGCAGAACTACAAGTCCCATGAGGCAAAGCAAGACTCTGACAGCCACAAGCATGACACCCAGAGGCAGAGGCATGATGGGACTTGTAGTTTTGCAACAGCTGGAGGTCCGCTAATTGCATATCCCTGGTCTATGATATCACTGATATGACAGGAAAGGAGATTCTCTTCACATTTACACATAATGAAGAATGGGCCCACATAGTTTACCTCCTTCCTGTTGAATTCCACTTTACACAGTTCTTACAATATGGCTAGTCCAAAACACTGCATGGCCACAACATACATTTGAGGAATAAGTTGCCATTACTCAGCATGTTTTCTTTAGGGTTGTTATTGGCAGCTTAAAAATTACCCGAACTGTGCTAAAAAAAAGGCAGGAAAAAAACAAAGAACTAGTCATGAGAATTAGAATCCACAGTCTTTTGCCTTACTCCTGGGGATTAAAAAACTTTCAGTAGTACATAAGGACAGTATACAGTCCCAGTACAGATCTTAACATACATACTTTGATTCAGCACTTATCAATTTCTTGCTCATAGCCTATTGTACCAGTTAAACATTAGGAGAGATAACATCACCTTTTTTAGTATAGTGGCTACTCAAACCCACCCCAGCAGAAGAATCAATTCTAAAAGATGTTTTTAATTTAAAACAAATAAAAAAATATATAACACCCCTCGCACTCTGACATCACAAGCACAAGATTTAATGTGTCTCACTCAAGCAGAAAAGTTTAGGAACTTCTGCTTTTTAGTAATAGTGTAAGAGAATGCCTATCAGATGTTTGGCTCGCAGAAATGTGCATGTGCGTGGCATTCTCACCAGAATTGTGACCAGGCACAGGCATGTGTGAAAGAATGCGTAAGGGGGGCATACAGTGCATGTTGGCACTAGATGGATGCATCTGTTCATGCTTAAGTGCTGACTGGTCTTTCAGCTTTTCTCTGCTTCTACTCTAATTGTTCTCATGTTACTGACCCAGCTTGCCTCAGACCTGAACTTGGGTCCTGCTTCTGCTTTGTCACCACTCCTGACCTCGGCTCTGTTCCTCCTGACCATGTCTCTGCCTTATGAATCTGTAGCATGAGCTGATGGCGCCGCTGCTGTGTCTCAGTCAATCAGGAGGGAGAATGTCGGACAGCTGAGACACTCATGGACATCGCTGGACAGAGAGGGACCTCAGGTAAGTGTTAGGAGGGCTGCTGCACAAAGAAGGCTTTTTATCTTCATGCATAGAATGCATGAAGATAAACAAAAACTTCTGCCTTTACAACCACTTTTAGTAGTACTGATAATGGTGCTACATTTATTATTTGAAGATGGTATTGCTTTGTGTAGAAAAAATGATGTCGCTATATGCTTTAATCTACTGTATATGTACTAGAAAAGGTTAACAGAAATTCATGTTTTAATCTTTATGTTTTATGAACAAAATGTTGGTAGACATCATGACCACAGGCACAGATTATGCTTGTTTGGGTGAAACAACAGGGCCAGCAATTGTGACATTAGACACAACACTGGTATTCTGGTGTGAGGGGGTTTATTTATTTTTTATTATTAATAAATAAAAAAAAGGTGATAATTGCACTTTTAGCCTTTACTGTATCCTTTATATGTGGGTCCCTCTGTAGGGAGTTGGGTTTGAGAAGCCACCAAATCAAAGAGAATACTGCAGGGACCATTTCTCACTAAGAGAGTCTTTTCCCTCTGCATCCATTGACTGTAGAAGCACTTCTGACCTCTTAGTAACTCTAAGGTCTAAACATCCAGTGAATTTATTATATTTTGATGGTGGTCTCTTGTGTTGAACAGGCACAATGGGCTATGAGCAAGAAATCACAGAATGTTTGCATCTAGTCATCAATAGGGATGAGCTGCCAGATAGGTCTGAACTCTGCTTTGGAACAAATTGTGGCAGTTTAAAAGTTCAGAGAATGGGTAAATTAAATGGGTGTTTGGCTGAGTCGAACCTTTAGCTGCAGCGGGAAGTGAGTTTTTTAGCTGCGGTATTATTATAGCTGCTGAATGTAACAGTTTCCTGCCCAGGGATCCTGATTATTATGAAGCTAACATCTCAACAACCATTGGTGTTTCCCAACCCAGAAACAACCATGTGAGGGTGACTTTAGAAGCTCAAAAAGGATGAAACCACAAAACATAAAATTATATGTTTATTATACACGTCATCTGAAAGGTTTGTGAGTAAAAAGAGAAAATGGCTGACAAAATATATCCACTACACCAGTGGTCATCAACCCTGTCCTCAGGGCCCACTAACAGGCCAGGTTTGCAAGATAACTGAAATACATCACAGGTGATCTCATTTACTGCTCAGTGATTGCAGTATTCTAGTCTGCATCTCCCCAAGGTAATACATAAAACCTGGCCTGTTAGTGGGCCCTGAGGACAGGGTTGATGACCACTGCACTACACCACTTATCTAGACATGAATATCACCTAACCACTCCCATTTCCGCATGGTATTGATAACAGTACAAAATACAAAGAAAGAGACCAAGCGCACCGGCCCTTAGTGCAACACCATTTAATGGATAAAAGTAAGGAGTAATAAAACACTAAACACTCACGTTGTGTTGTTAAAACAAAAGCGTCTCTGTTAAGCTCTAGTATCGCTTTGGCATGCAGGGCTCCAGGCAGGATCCAAGGTGAGCAGTGATGGATAGTCCCAGTGAGATGGTGTACAGCCTGTAACAAGCTGCACGTGAGCCACACACTCACAGCGGAGATCCTCTGATAGTAAGGAAACCAGCCTGACTGCACAGACACCTGATGTATGAGCTGGAACAGCTGATGAGAGAAGTTAAGGGTTGCTATGACAATACATTTCAGAGGGCGTGTCCTTCTTCTACAGGTCTATCATGTGTTCACAGGAGAGCCCTTAAGTAGTGTCTATCCTGGGATTGTTAACCCCTTCATTATCACGTAATTGTCTTCTACAGGGAACACATAAATATCTATTGGAAAGGCAGCTTAATTACAATCGTAATGCACATTAGATTACATAGACCCCTTTTAGGAACTGTGCTGAAAACGATGATAGTGCTTACAACCTATCTTGTAAAATATTTATATAATTACATAGTTATTAAGGTTGAATAAAGACACCAGTCCAACCTGAGTGAGTGTTTACAATTGTCCCTATCCCTGTACATTGTGGCTCATGAAGATGCTCATCTATTATATCATTATTTATTTAAGGTACCCATATAGCGCCGTCAAATTACGCAGCACTCCACACATACATCGCACACTCACATCGTTCCCTACCCTCAAGGATCCCACAATCCAAGGTCCCCAACTCATATTCATATACTAGGGCCAATTTTGGACAGAACCCAATTAACCTACCAGCATGTCTTTGGAGTGTGGGAGGAAACCAGAGTACCCGGAGGAAACCCACACAGCCACAGGGAGAACATGTAAACTCCAGACAGGTAGTGTTGTGGTTGGGATTCGAATATGTAAATATATATATATATATATATATATATATATATATATATATATATATATCTGTATTTATTGGCGTTTAACACGCACAGGCGTATAACAGGCACATTCATTTTAAGAGGGAAGTTTCAGGGAAAAAAACTTAAATTTTAAATAAGGAACTTGGAAGCAAAATAAGGGTCAGTGCCCATCTGCAGCCTCACCACTGCCATCAATGCAGCCTGATCAATGCCCATCTGCAGCCTCATACAGTAGGTGCCGCCGACATTGTGTTTCCAGCGCGATGGGATTGCGCTGGAAATCACCGCTGCAAGGCTGTGCTTCTCGCGCTCGCCGCCCCGAGACCATCCGCGATGGTCTCGCGCTGTTAATTAATACATTCTCAAACTGTTGTTGCTAGACGTAACCGCGGGGTGCCGCTGGACAAAAACCTTTGTGCGCATGTCAGCTTTTGTTCAGTCTTTCTCTGAGACCCCGGTTCGATCCCAGCCATGGCCAATCTTTTTTGTCTCATGACGATGCATCTCATGGGTCATCACACTACTACTGTGGCAAAAGAAGGACATGTGAAGGTGGTCCAGCGGCTGTGTGTCAGCCTTTAATGCCCAGTGTCCAGAGTTTGATTCCCCAGTTAATTTTTTTTTTATTGTCTTTTTTTAATAGAGTATATTCGAGTACAGTACTGTATGTACAGTATTTGATATGTGTTACTGTATGTTTTAAATGTCTAATAATATATGCTTATTAAATAGAGTATTGTAAATGCAATTGTATGCAAATCATGTCTGCACAGATGTTTTTACTGTACAGTATCTTATCAAATATCTCAATGCTGTTTCAGGGTCCTTTCATACAGTACTGTACATGCACCAAGCATTTCAGCATGGGCTGTATTACAGCACAGAACCCCCATGATCCCGGCCTGCAGATGGTGGGGAAATGACGTACAGGATTGTTTCCCTACTGTACTGTATAGTACAGTACCTGTACTCCTACTGTACTGTACTGTATGTACTTTTTTTTTTTGTCCTCCGCTGCCTGTAGTGTTGCCAAACAGCCCTTTCCATGCTGTTTGCATTAAGGGTAAAAAGTCAGTGGGCACGGTACAGCACACATTGCACCCTGGCCGGGGGGAGACTCTGCACGGACCAATTAAAGTGTGTCTGCTCCGTGCTCTTACACAACTGCTGCCCAGCCCGTTCACTGTACAGTACTGTACATGTGTGCCGCTCCACGCTCATGCACCCTTCAGCCGGCGTAGGACGCCATTCGGCAACACTATAAATTATGGTCTTTGTAGTTCTGCCATGCAGTGACGTGTTCATGGTCTTTGTGGTGGAAGGGGCAGTTACTGTACAGTACCCTGTACAGTACTGTATTTGCTACAGTATTCATTACTAAACACTGTTTCTGTGCTACCTGTAGCAGAATCGGAAGTGATTTTCCATTGTTTGAAAATGAAATGAAAATTAAATAAATATACTGTATATATATACTGTACTGTATGCAAAAAAAAGAAAACATCCCAAACAGATCTTTACCGCTGTTCACCAAGTTGGTGGCTAGTACTGTAATGTACAGTACTGTAACTCTCCTGGTCCAGCAAGTACTGTAACTTCCTTATGCCCTGATGAAGTTGGGGGG
This sequence comes from Aquarana catesbeiana, assembly GCF_042186555.1. Taxonomy (NCBI): domain Eukaryota; kingdom Metazoa; phylum Chordata; class Amphibia; order Anura; family Ranidae; genus Aquarana; species Aquarana catesbeiana. The sequence continues at coordinate 462,231,728 of NC_133324.1, read as the reverse complement.
TCTTCAGGTCTCTCAAACGTGTTGAATGTCTTTAATGCAAGCCAATAAATCAATTCGGATTCTTATCATTGGTCTGGCACTCCTATTGGTACTGTACATATTATTTTTCTGGTAACCTTATGGGCACCCACTGGAAGTTATCACTGTCTTGTAAAAGCAGCCTAACCTAAGCCAGCGAGAAAACTGAATGTTTTTTTTTTTTCTTCTCAAAACCTTATACTCTATAAACTAAGAGTATAGTACTGTACGTCCCAGTGCCTCTTGGATGCTTTTTTTTTTCTTCGTCACAGGCATAGAACAAATCTGACAGGGCTTTTACTGGACCTCCGTACTCTAGTTTTGTTATACAAATCCACCTTAATCTGCAGTACTGGACAGTACAGTACAGTATAGTACTGTACAGTATACAGTACACTGCTTCACTTCAGACTCGTAATGCGTTTCTCAGATCCCCCGCATGCTCTCCACAGGGAGCAGTGGAGATGTTTCCATTCACCAATTACAGTACAGTATAAAAATTTACAGCTTGTGGAAAGCTTTATCTGTAACAGTTCATGTTGTTTGCATTAAGGGTAAAAAGGTTTTAGATTATTATTATTACATTTTAAAGATACTGTACCTGTACCTGTACTTTAGAGTATTTGTGTTTTTTTTATTTACTGTATGTTTAAAGGAATGGCCCAGAGCCAAAGTAACACTAGGAGGAGGGCCAGCATGACTTGGGTGGGGCAGTGAGGCGGAGTAATTAGGGTAGTTAAATTATGATAGGAGGTGGCCAGTGGGGGGAGCCAGATAAAAGTGGGGGGTGGAGTTATACCGGTGGTCAGTTGTAGAGAGGAACGCGCCGGTTAGAAGAATTCGCTGCACGGTCTCCAAATTCCACCATGGGTGACTTAGAGACGATTTTGTCTCAACTTAGAGAGGAGGCGGCGGCCAGAGGCACGGGATGGCTGCAGGCATCGGTTGCTAGCTTGTTACAAGGCCCCAGCCAGTCCTCCTCTGTTTCACCCACAAGCCCCCCTCCTCCGGGCCGCACACGTGCTAGGCGGTCTGGGCCGCCTGAGCGTTTTAGCCCAGAAACGGATCGCGCAGGGAGTCTGGCACTGGAAGTGCTGACTCCGCCGGCCAAGCACAAGTCAGCGGTGGCTGTGGCAAGCGGGGACAGGCACGGAACTCGCTCGCGTCGGATCCGGGAGACGAGCGGTGCTACGGCTTCAGGTACCACCCCCCTTGCAGAAAGTGTGAGACGCATGGCGGCTGCCGCGGCGGGCTCTCAGCCTGACCGGAGGGGAGCTCGGCGAGGGAGAGATGCCTCGGCGGGTGAGGGCTATGTGGCAAGAACGGCCGGGGCCTGTATTCCAGAGGGGAGGGGATGGAAGAGAAGTTCGGCGGGTGCCCTGCATATTCGGGGGGACTTGGAAGAGGCTCGGTCCAGATCTACGGCCAGGCGGGCTCCCCCTGCCCGGCCCAGGGCTCAGCTAGATTGCCTTGTGGAGACACGTGCTGGTGCGGCGCGCAGTGATGACGTCACTGCGGTGTGCTCAATGGCTGCGGTGAATCCTGCTGTGCGGCCTGCGACTGTGGAGCGGAGAGAGGCCGGGAGTTCCCAGGACAGCCTGTCTGAGGGTGAGCTGGACGATCTTGTGGAGGAGGAACTGCGAGAGCCGGCTGGATGTCCAGTGAGGCAGCGGCAGCCAGGTGAGCCCCTTTCTGTGTTGTCTTTGTCTTCTTCTACTGCTAGTAAAGGGGGGTCTGTAATTGGTGGTGGTGTAGGTGTGTCAGGGGCTCAGGGTGGTTTAGGTAGTTTGGGGCAAGGTGGTGGTCACTGGGGTCGCAAGACGTAGGGGTGGTGCAGACATTGCTGGCTGGTTTGCGGGAAGTGCTGGCGCGCTGTGAGGCTGGTCAGCGGCCGGTGGCGAGCGCTTCTCCGGTGGCGGCGTGGGCATCAGCCCACGCGGCCGCACCACAGGACTCTGTGAGGGTGGGTCCTGCACTGGGTGTATTGGCAAGCGCGGTAGTTGCTGGGGTAGGGACGGAAAGTCCAGTAACGCTGCCGGCGACGGTAGTGGCCGGCGCTGCAGCGACGGTTGGGGATGCTGCGCCTGTGGGTAAGGGGACAGCGGGATTGGATGGTGTGCGTTTGGCAGATGCTGCCAAATGTGAGGTCTACGTCTGCTTTGAGGGGCCTTTGGGCGCTCATTTAAAGGCGGAAGTGAAAGAGCGCATTTGGAAGGGTGAGTACGTTGAAATTTTCTCCTTGTTGCCCTTGGAGAAGTTTAACTTAGACAAAGTTAGGCCAGACAAGAGCAAAAAAGAGGAAGAGGAGAAGCGGCGTTACCGCTTAATCCCGCGCAATTTTTCAAATTGGCTGCAGGCGTTTGCGATTTTGGCAAGCGTTATTGGGGAAAAGGCGCCTGAGCACTGCTCTGCTCTTTTCTGCTACCTTGACTCCATTGGAGAAGCGCAAAGGGTGTACAGTGGTACGGCGTGGTTGCGCTATGATGAGCAATTCCGGCAGAGGAAGGCGGTACGCCCTGCATTAAGGTGGGACCATAAGGACATTAGTCTTTGGATGAAGTTAATGTCATCTCCAAGAGGTTCTTTGGCTCCCTTTCAGGGAGGGGCCGTGGGTTCAGCTATTGCCGGACAACCGGCCGGCAGTCGCATGGGTTTCTGCTGGCAATTCAACGCTGGTACCTGCAAATTTGGGGCAAAATGTCGATTTCGACATGAGTGCTCAGCATGTGGAGGGTCGCACTCACAGTCCCGGTGTTTCAAGCAAGGTCGTGGAAAAGGGGCAGATGCTGGAAAAAGGGAGGACACCAGTGAGGGTAGAAAAGATGGCCCCTTTTCTAAGACGGTACCCTGATCAAAAAGCAGCTAAGTTATTAGAGTTGGGATTTACGGACGGTTTTAGGTTGAGTAGCCGGCTTATAGTGGTTCCGCCTATGGCGGATAATTTGAGGTCAGCTAGGGAGCACCCAAGTATTGTTACAGATAAATTGTTAAAGGAGGTCTCATTAGGGCGCATGGCGGGCCCGTTTGAGTTGCCCCCAATGCCGGATTTGGTTGTTTCCCGTTAGGTGTGGTCCCTAAGAAGGAGCCGAACAAATTTCGGCTCATTCATCATTTGTCGTACCCGCGCGGGGGATCAGTTAATGATTCAATCGACCCTGATTTGTGTAGGGTGTCTTACACATCTTTTGACACGGCGGTCGCATGGGTCCAGCGTCTGGGAAAGGGCGCATTGTTGGCAAAAACAGACATTGAGGCTGCTTTTCGCCTCTTGCCCATTCATCCAGAGTGCTGCCGTTTGTTGGGGTGTCGTTGGCAAGGCAAGTTTTTTGTTGATAGGTGTTTGCCCATGGGGTGTGCGATTTCTTGTTCGTTGTTTGAACACTTTAGTTCCTTTTTGGAATGGGCAGTGCGGGATGTTTCAGGCTTGTCATCCGTCATCCATTATTTGGATGATTTTCTATGTATAGGGCCGGCAGGGAGTTTGGTGTGTGCGTCATTGTTGGCTACGATTCAGCAGCTTTTTGAGGTTTTCGGGGTTCTGTTGGCTATAGACAAGACGGAAGGCCCAGTTACTGCTTTGAGTTTTTTGGGGATTGTTATAGACACGGTGGCTATGGAATGTAGATTGCCTCCGGACAAATTGGAGGGCTTAAAACGGGAAGTGTCCGTGGCGTTCCAGGCGAAGAAGATACAACTTCGGTCTTTACAATCGTTGCTAGGCAAATTGAATTTTGCCTGCCGCATCATGCCTATGGGGCGGGTCTTCTGCAGGCGCCTTGCAGCCGCCACGGCTGGGGTCAAGTCCCCACATCATTATATTCGGTTAAGTAGGGATCATAAGGAGGATTTGAAGGTATGGGATTCCTTTTTGGCTACGTACAATGGCCGCTCTTTGTGGATGGGTACGGTAGTTTCAAACTTTGATTTGGAACTGTTTACTGACGCGGCGGGGTCCTATGGCTTCGGGGTGTTTTATCAGGGGAAGTGGAGTGCTGGGGAATGGCCGGTACTTTGGAAGGAGGCTGGATTGATACGCAACTTGGCGGTTTTGGAATTGTTCCCTATTGTTCTAGCTGTGGAGCTTTGGGGCGCAGAATTTAAGAATCGTCGGGTGCGTTTTCACTGTGATAACCTGGGTGTGATACAGGCCATTAACAATAACACTGCGTCTTCCCCCCCAGTTGTGCGTTTACTGCGGCGCCTGGTACTACGTTGTTTGTGTATTAATTGTTGTGTTACTGCTATTCATGTTCCGGGGGTGGAAAATTCTGTGGCTGATGCGTTGTCTCGTTTCCAGTGGGACAGGTTTCGTCAACTGGTGCCGGGAGCGGATGTGTCCGGGATTCCTTGTCCCGAGAGGTTGTGGAGCATCGCATTGCCATCGCCCAACGGTTGATACATCGATCGGTATCCGCAGCTACCTGGGCTATGTACAGTAAGGTCTGGAAGGAATGGGAGGCTTTGGTGGGGGAAGTAGGGGACAGTCCCCATGACGAAGGTAGGATTCATTTGCTGCTCTATTTTATAGGCAGGAATTTTGAGAGGGGAGTGTCAGCTTCTTTTATGTCTAGTAAGTTGGCGGGGCTGGCTTTCATGTTCCAGTTGGCTGGGCAAAGGGATGTGACAAAGGTTTTCATGGTTCGGCGTGCTATGCGTGGATATCGCGCTGGTCGAACGGCTGCTGACAAAAGACGCCCAGTTTCGTTCGAGGTTTTGGGGGATGTGGTGCAACAGTTGGGAGATGTTTGTTTTTCACAATTTGAGAGGGTTTTGTTTCGGGCCATTTTTGTGTTGGCCTTTTTTGGAGCGTTTCGGGTAGGTGAGATGGTGAGTAAGAATAGAATGGGCCATGGTGGGTTGGAAGTGCAGGACGTTTTGTTACGTGGGGATACGTTGGGGATATTTTTGAAAAGGTCCAAGACGGACCAATTCGGGAAGGGAAAATGGGTAGAGTTGAATAGGATCCCGGGTTCCCCTGTATGTCCGGTTGCGGCAATAGGGGAATTTTGTGCAATTAGGCCCCGAGGAGGGGGGGGTTTCTTCCAACATGAAGATGGTAGGGCGGTATCTCGTTTCCAGTTTCAGGCGGTTTTCAAAAAATGTTTGGTAGCCGCGGAGTTAAATGCAGAGAATTACTCTTCTCACTCGTTCCGCATTGAAGCAGCCACGGAGGCGGTTCGGTGGGGATTGGATGAGGGGGTGGTGAAGAGTATTGGTAGGTGGGAATCATCTAGGTTCAAGTTGTATGTTCGTCCTCACCTTCTTTAGTGGCCTAATCCTTCTGGGTGGGTGTGGGTCTATTGTGGCGACAAGAAATATTGATGGAAGATAGAATTTCTGTCGGGCAAGCCAGGGGGTCTTAGCAGATAGGGAATATAGGGTATGTTTGTTTTTCTCCCTGTCTTCCTTTTGTTTGTTTTCAATGTTTTTCAGATTCGGACTCCTGTTTGGTGTGGATCCTGGGACACTCTTACGTGTATTGGGGAGCCAGGAGGGCGGATGTTAGGAGGAGAGGCAGCTTGTTGGGTCTGTCAGAGGGGGAGGGTGTAGTACGCTGGATCGGGATTCCGGGTATGCTCTGGTCCAGGGTAGTACCTGAGATGCATAAGTTTGCCCGCCTTGACCGCACTCCGGATGTGGTTGTGATTCATGCGGGTGGTAATGATTTGGGGATTCGATGTGCGAGAGAGCTTATCCGGGACATTAAATTCGATCTGCTACGGTTACAATCCTTTTTTCCGGATACCATTTTTATTTGGTCAGATATCGTGGCCAGGACGGCTTGGCGTTTGGCTCGCTCTGTCGCAGGTCTGAACAGAGTGAGGATAAAGGTCAATAAAGCGGTGGCAACTATTTTTGTTCGTAATGGCGGTTTGGCAGTGCGTCATCGGGATTTGGAAGAAGAAACCTGGCGTTTTTTAAGATCGGATGGTGTACACCTGAATGCGATCGGTCTGGACCTGTGGCAGTTGGCTTTGCAGGAGGGTGTACACCGGGCGGTTAGGGTGTGGAGGGCGACACGCACGTAAGGCGTCACGTGCGTGTGCTGTGGAGACAGGTCTATGGGGTCCTTGGAGGCAGTGCTGAGAAATAATGGAGGTTTTAGGGGGGTTGGGCCCCACGGAGTTTTGGGGTCCTTTCCCTTGTATGGAAACAATGGTGGAGGAAGTTGTATCTGGAAGGAAGTAGCTGTTTTGTCCCCTAGCTTTCGTAATTACACGGCAGGGGGCCGTTTATGGGTATACCGATACAACTAGTTGGTGTAAAAACATTGATATGTGCCTTCAAGGACCCTTAGATCAAAAAGGTTAATAGTAAGGTTCATTTGTGGTAAAATGTTTACAAAATGTTAAGAATGTATATTAGGCATTAAGTTATATGTTCAAAGTATTTTTGTATTTAATTTTGTTGTAATAAAAGGCTGCTATGGCCATTCGACTCCAAAAAGAGTAGTGTCGTTTGGTCAATTGTGGGTTAAAGGGGGGGAAAATTAGAGTTACTAGGTATGCACGGGAGCCTCACTATAGACACATCCCTTAGTCATGTGTACGGTAATTTGGTGTAAGGTTTTCCACCTGACAATGGGTTCAGTACAGTACTCTGCCACTCGAAAGGTTTGCTTGTGCCCCAAGGTCTGGGGGCACAGACCTTGTACAGTACAGTACAGTACAGTACTACAGTAGCTGAAGGTTAGCCAATTTTAACTACATTTTCCTTGTTTTTCTCTGACACCTTCCTGTTGCGTTTGACTGGAAGTTGTCCAAGACAGGCCGATCAACAGCTGAAGGCACGATACATCTCCGCCCCATAACTGTATCTATTTTCCCATAGAAATTCGCAACTTGCATCCCAATACACTGTACAGTACACGTGATGTACAGTACAGTACAACTGGCAGATACAGTACAGTAAGCAAGGGTTTGAATCTACTGTCAATCGGAAACCTTCTGGCTTTTAAAAGAATCATGGCATGTTGGGAGACCGGTGTCTGGGAGGTGCACATACTGTACTGTACAGTACTGTACAGTACACTACAGTACAGTTGCAATCATCAATTCAGAAAAAGTGTGAACCTTTTTCTCTAGCAGAGTCCCAACAGCCATTGTTCATCAATCTTCAAAACCAAGTCCTGGCGACATCATGTCTGGCACCATGACAACGTTTCCATTCAAATACAGTACCTATACTGCCCTGGATCAGCATTCTACTGTAATGGTTCACATTGCTGTACAGTAAAGTACAGTACAGTACTGTATCTTGTCTATCTGCCCAGATTTGTAGGTGCTGTACTGCTTTTAGTAGTGAATCCAAAATTATTTCCCAGGACATACTGTAAGCAGACGAAGGCGGGAGAGGCGTCTTGTCGGGCATAGCATGAAACAGATCCAGTCATGGCTGCTGACGTGGGATATACTGTACAAGCATCTCTACTCTCTACAGTACTCTGCCACTCAAAAGGTTTGCTTGTGCCCCAAGGTCTGGCTCATGACATACTGTACAGTACTGTACTGTACAGTGTACAGTACTATAAGCTGAAGGTTAGCCAATTTCAACTACAGTAGTAAGGTTGGCAAAGTGAATAAATATTACATTTTATATACTGTATAAATAAACATGGTCTCTCATACTGTTCATAAACTATTTTTATTTAATGGAGTCCAGCAAAAATAAACTGTACAAATTGTTTAATAACAGTAGTTATTTTTTGCTCCTGCCAGGAGGTTCTGCTGTCTAAGCAGTGCCAGGAATAGATACTGTACATAATGTACTGTACTGTATGGTAGAAAGACTAAATTAAAAGTACCATAGACATACAGTACAGTACAGTAGGAAACATACTTCACCCCCCCCAACTACTCAGCCAGTTGGGGTGTTGGGCCAATTTACAGGCACCGCCCATGGCGCTCATTCTCTTCCTCGGCTCTCAAGGTTGCAATGTGAACAGAGCGGGGGGAGGGGAGTGGTAATTTAAGCTTGCTAAGCCAGAGCTGTGAGAATAAAGATAAAAAGTTTCAGCCTTAAGCAGTCTGTTACTGTAGGCAGGCCACAAGGTTGTCTAGCACTGAAAGGTGTCCCTCCTCCCACCCACACCAATCAACAGCACAGCAAAATGGTACAGTACAGTTTCTGCAGTGTCTGCAGCACATTACTGTAACTACTGTACATGATATTATTTAACACTGTAACTCTAGTGTCTTTATTACAACTTTGACCAAGGGCATTCTCGTGACATCCTGAGGAATTCGTTAACTTTGTCCCTACAAGCTTGCACATTGTCCCCATGGAATCTTTTGTGGACAAAGTCAAGAATGGTTGCTTTCAGATTTGCGGGGATTCCTGGTTTGCGATTATCAACATCAAAATTAACCCTCTTGGTCCACTGCTGGTATTGCTCCTATGATATTAAATGTTTAAAAACAAGCCGGGCCATATTGCCCGGTTTGTTGACCGAATGCAGGACTATAAGGGCTGTATCCTCTTCAGTTATGACTGGGAGGGCACAGTCTGGTAATGGAGACATGGTCTTTTTCATCCTTGACACCGACGATACCCTGCTGCCTGTAGCGCTTGTCGTTGGGTATGTCAAGGACACTAGGCTTGGATTGCTTCTGACTGGGGTGGTCATAGAATCCAAGGGTGTGGCAAATGTGAAGGACACTGGGCTTAGATTGCTTCTGACGGGGGTGGTCATAGAATCCAAGGGTGTGGCAGATGTGAAGGACACTGGGCTTGGATTGCTTCTGACTGGGGTGGTCATAGAATCCAAGGGTGTGGCAGATGTGAAGGACACTGGGCTTGGATTGCTTCTGACTGGGGTGGTCATAGAATCCAAGAGTGTGGCAGATGTGAAGGACACTGGATTTGGATTGCTTCTGACTGGGGTCGTCATAGAATCCAAAGGTGCCACAGCAGTAACTTTGTCATACATTGGTGGTGTCAGAGGTATTTGCAAAATAGGAGAAAGAGGAATCTGTGAATCGCCACCCATCTCTTGTGGTGCCATGTAATCCCCTTGCAAATTCATCTGGCTAATTCTGTGCAACCAAGTGTTCGCAAACTCCTGCTCCAGCCTCTCTTGCCCAGCCTTGAGTTCTTCCTGTCCAGACTTAAGTTCTTCATGTCCAGTGTGAATCTGCAGTATGCACTCCACTGCTCCCACTAGTGTTTTACGCAGTAAGCGCACCTGGCGTTCCAGCCGCTTGAGATGCATAAGGTGTTCACTATTATGCTGTCTGTCAACTGCCTGCTTCAAAAAATGCTTTCTCTTTTGAAGTCCATGAACCCTTTTTACTTCAGATGCAGGGAGTTTGTCAACTTCAGGTGTTGCTGGCTGTGCAGGGGTTACAGTGCGCACAGGCACTATGGATGCAGATGCTGCAGAAAACCCAGGCAGGTCATCCACTTCAAGTGTTGCTGGCTGTGCAGGGGTTACATTACGTGCAAGCGTTTCTGATGGAGCCAACAGTGCATAGATTTCAGGTGCAGCATGGAGTCCATGGAATTTAGGTGTTGGGCAAAAGGTTAGCTCCTCTCCCTTCCTCAGCCGTTCTGCGAGAGCCAGTCCCTCTTCTGAAACTGTTGATTATAAATACAGTATTGCGGTCAGTTCTTTAGTTGTAATAATGTCTTTAGTACAGTAGTAATAATGCTTTCTTCATTTCTATAACTGTATGTTTCTATTTCCCACAAACCACAATTACTGTACAACATTCTAAAAACATTAGATTTTAGAGGACACGTTATGTACAAAAGGCAAATCCACTTTGCACTACAAATGCAAAGTGCACTTGAAATTCCACAGAAAGTGCACTTGGAAGTGCAGTCGCTGTGGATCTGAGGGGTACAGTAGATCTGAATTGAGGGGAAGCTCTGCAGTCTTTTATCATCCAATCATGTGCAAGCTAAAGTGCTGTTTTTTTTTTCCTTGCATGTCCCCCTCAGATCTACATACAAAAAACCACACCAATTAGTGTATGAAGGGAGAAACAAAGTACAGGTTATACTGTATCAGACTACAAAATATACAGTAGCAGAATACTAATGTACAGTACTGTATCTCTATAGTAAGTCCAATTACAGGTACTGTAGATTGCAGTACAGTACCTGTACAGTACTGTACATGCATTTTCACTCAGCAACAGTATTACTGTATGAACTGTTCAGTAACTCACCCACAACTGTAGCAATAACAGAATTCTTCTTTTTCTCTCGTCTCGGTTTCTTGGGCTGAGGAACCGGATTTACATTTTCCTTGTTTTTCTCTGCCACCTTCCTGTTGCGTTTGACTGGAAATTGTCTACCCAAGACAGGCCGATCAACAGCTGAAGGCACGATACATCTCCGCCCCATAACTGTATCTATTTTTTCCGTAGAAATTCGCAACTTGCATCCCAATACACTGTACAGTACACTTCTGACTTTTAAATGAATAATGGCGTGTTGGGAGACCGGTGTCTGGGAGGTGCAATCATCAATTCAGAAAAGGTGTGAACCTTTTTCTCTAGCAGAGTCCCAACAGCCATTCATCAATCTTCAAAACCAAGTCCTGGCGACATCATGTCTGGCACCACGACAACGTTTCCATTCAAATACAGTACTTGTACTGTCCTGGCTCAGCATTCTACTGTAATGGTTCACATTGCTGTACAGTAAAGTACAGTACAGTACTGTATCTTGTCTATCTGCCCAGATTTGTAGGTACTGTACTGCTTTTAGTAGTGAATCCAAAATGATTTCCCAGGACATAAGCAGATGAATGCGGGAGAGGCGTCTTGCTGGGCATAGCATGAAACAAATCCAGTCATGGCTGCTGACGTGGGATATACAAGCATCTCTAATGCCGCGTACACACGGTCGGACTTTCCGGCATACTTGGTCCGGCGGACCAGAGTGTGCCGGACAATCCGCCCGTGTGTGGGCGGCGGCGGACTTTTCCGGCGGACTTCTTCCCAAAAGCCCGCCGGACCTAGATTTTAAACATGTTTGAAATCTTTCCGTCGGACTCAGTTTCGGGCGGAAAGTCCGCTCGTGTGTGTGCTGGTCCGACGGAAAGCCCGCTCGTGTGTAGGCTGGTCCGACAGACCAAATACGACACGAGGGGATGGTATTGCATCTCGCTGCAATAGGAAAAACAAATCTTCCTATTGCGGCGAGCGCGGGGCATACCAGGCCCTTAGGTCTGGTATGGATTATAAAGGGGAACCCCGCTACGCCGAAAAAACGGCGTGGGGTCCCCCTAAAATCCATACCAGACCCCGATCCGAGCACGCAGCCTGGCCGGTCAGGAAAGGGGGTGGGGACGAGCGAGCGCCCCCCCCCCTCCTGAACCGTACCAGGCCGCATGCCCTCAACATGGGGGGTGGGTGCTTTGGGGGAGGGGGGCGCCCTGCGCCCCCCCCCCAAAGCACCTTGTCCCCATGTTGATGAGGACAAGGGCCTCTTCCCGACAACCCTGGCCGTTGGTTGTCGGGGTCTGCGGGCGGGGGCTTATCGGAATCTGGGAGCCCCCTTTAATAAGGGGGCCCCCAGATCCCGGCCCCCCACCCTATGTAAATGAGTATGGGGTACATGGTACCCCTACCCATTTACCTAGGAAAAAAGTGTAAGTAATAAAACACACCACACAGGTTTTTAAAATATTTTATTAAACAGCTCCGGGGGGGGATCTTCCTCCGGCTTCGGGGGTCTTCTTCCGGCTTCGGGGGTCCCTCCGCTTCATCTTCTCCCGGCGTCCGGTTGGTTCTTCTCCGCTCTCCGGCCTCTTCTCCCGGTGTCGCAGGTCTTCGGCCGGCCCCTCCGCTCTCTTCATGTAGCTCTATTGCGAGCGGAGGTCCGGACTTCTGGGCTTCTGGGCTTCTTGGCTTCTCTTCTCTTCCCCCAGATGTTGACACGACGCTCTCTCCGGCTGGACTGGTCTCTGAGGGCTGCGTTGTGACTTATATAGGCGGAGACCCCGCCCCCATATGATGTCACAGTCCCTGGGCATGCTGGGACTGTGACGTTTTAGGGGGCGTGGTCGACCACGCCCCCTAAAACGTCACAGTCCCAGCATGCCCAAGGACTGTGACATCATATGGGGGCGGGGTCTCCGCCTATATAAGTCACAACGCAGCCCTCAGAGACCAGTCCAGCCGGAGAGAGCGTCGTGTCAACATCTGGGGGAAGAGAAGAGAAGCCAAGAAGCCCAGAAGCCCAGAAGTCCGGACCTCCGCTCGCAATAGAGCTACATGAAGAGAGCGGAGGGGCCGGCCGAAGACCTGCGACACCGGGAGAAGAGGCCGGAGAGCGGAGAAGAACCAACCGGACGCCGGGAGAAGATGAAGCGGAGGGACCCCCGAAGCCGGAAGAAGACCCCCGAAGCCGGAGGAAGATCCCCCCCCGGAGCTGTTTAATAAAATATTTTAAAAACCTGTGTGGTGTGTTTTATTACTTACACTTTTTTCCTAGGTAAATGGGTAGGGGTACCATGTACCCCATACTCATTTACATAGGGTGGGGGGCCGGGATCTGGGGGCCCCCTTATTAAAGGGGGCTCCCAGATTCCGATAAGCCCCCGCCCGCAGACCCCGACAACCAACGGCCAGGGTTGTCGGGAAGAGGCCCTTGTCCTCATCAACATGGGGACAAGGTGCTTTGGGGGGGGGGGCGCAGGGCGCCCCCTCCCCCAAAGCACCCACCCCCCATGTTGAGGGCATGCGGCCTGGTACGGTTCAGGAGGGGGGGGGGGCGCTCGCTCGTCCCCACCCCCTTTCCTGACCGGCCAGGCTGCGTGCTCGGATCGGGGTCTGGTATGGATTTTAGGGGGGGCCCCACGCCGTTTTTTCGGCGTAGCGGGGTTCCCCTTTATAATCCATACCAGACCTAAGGGCCTGGTATGCCCCGCGACGGGGCTCGCAAGGTGTCAATCTAGCCGATAAAAGCGGCAGGATTGACATCCTTTTCTAGTCCCGTCGCACCTGAGTCACGTTCAAAATGAACGGACTTGTCCGTGTGTGGGCAAGTCCGTTCATTCTGAAAGTCCGCCGGAACTCCGGCGAAAGTCCGTCGGAAAGACGGGCGGACTTAGCCCGCCGGAAAATCCCGGCGTGTGTGGGCAAGTCCGTTCGTTTTAAAGTCCGGCGCACCTGGCGGACAAAGTCCGTCGGAAAGTGTGCCGGACCAAGTAGGATAGAAAGTCCGCTCGTGTGTACACGGCATAAGAGTCGTGCAATATCACGCCAGTGGCAATGCACATCCAACAAAACGTGCCATCAAACATCTGGATAAGTAAGTACTGTACCAATCTGTACGATAATTTATTTAGAACCACAAGTACCAGAATTCATAGCGCACTGACAGGCACAGCTGAATGTTTTTAAAATATACAGTATAATACGCTGCGCTATGAAAATATAAATCTAAATAATAAAAAATATTATTGTGCTATAAATCAACAACAATAAAGTGATATTCGTGCAATCCAATATTGCAAAAAAAGGGACAATGTGCATTCACGTGAAAAATTCTGTAAGTATAACCTCCAGAAAAATTATTATATGTTAAAGCAATCAAAGTCCTTCAAAAAAATAAATGCATGATTTATGAGACATGTGCAACGCTACTGTAGCAGCTGATTCAAAATACTGTAGAAGCACTGGTTTTAGAGACCTCATTGGTCTCATACTGTACAGTACAGTACAGTACTGTAGTTACTGTAGGGGTGGCTCACAGGACGTTACTGTACTGAATGGGGGCACTGTGGCTGAGCTTTCCTTTTTTCTTTTTTAACAAAAACATGAATTCAAGAAAACCAGACTGACCACCCCTCTTTTTTCTGCAGAGTTCTGTCTGTGCATATTGACGCATTAATGCGTGAGGATGATGAACGGACTGCTGCACAAGTACAGAGGTTGCTGCTGTCTGAGCATGGGATTAGCGTGTGTAAAGGACTTGTTTTCAAAGTCCGTCGGGCTTTAGGTTGGCAGTGGCAACGAGCTAAGTATGAATATTTTAAAATTTATTATAACTAATGTATAATCCGTTACCCCATTTACCCCACTTACTGTATGATGTGTGATTTTTAAATGCGCTTTTAAATAATACTGTACAGTATGACAATCCTCTGTGTTTACTGTACTGTACATTGTTACCGTAGGTTTTCACCAATGACGAGAGAAATCAACAAGCAGAAACGGGTGGCGCACGCCAAGCTCTGGTTGGAAACAGGCGAAAATTTCCATCATATGCTTTTCACCGATGAATCCACAATTTCGCTTGTGAGATTCAATACAATGGCATTCTGCAAAAAAGGACACCTGTCTACTAAGCCACAGCCAAAACATTCCGTTAAAATCCATGTGTGGGGTGGCATCTCAAAGTTTGGACCTGGACCATTGGTGCTATTTGAAGGTACAGTACTGTACAGCTGCCACAACCTGATTACAACTCCCTCAATCTTTTTATTCAATTGCTTTAATGTCGTGCATCTTCTGTCCTCACAGGTATTATGGACACCGCATTTTTCAAAGAGCATATAGTCACCAATGCGCTGGTTCCATACCTAAAGCAAGTATACCCAGATGGATGCCGTGTGATAATGGACAATGATCCAAAACATTCCTGTGCTGCACCATTTATGGCCAGTAATGGGGTTAACTGGTTGCGGACACCCCCAGAGTAATAATTTTTATTTATTTTTTATTCTTTACGGTTTTTTTATGTCATTTTTTTTTACAATTATTTCTAATTAATTTTTGTCCATTTGTTTTGATATTTTGAACATTTGGTCTCTGTGTTTCATTTGCCACTTTTGTTTTTTAACCAATATTTATTACAAATATTTTTAGATGAGAATTACATACAAAACATACTGTACAGTACAGTACTGTGTAGCAAGGGATAGACATCCAACGGTTACAGTAGGTTGCAAAGTGCATTAACAGTGCTGAACATACTGTACAGTACTGTACAGTACCTGTACATGTTATGTGCTTACTGTACAGTATATACAGTAGTAAACAATCCCCAAAACACAGTACTGTACTGTAAGAGTCCAAAGACACGTTTAACACTTACAGTAATTATTAACAACAACCATGCTCAGTCATTTTCCACTTTTGACACTGTACAAAGCTTGCAATTTGAACCTTTTTGCTTGTGTACTTACTGTATGCTCACTGTGTTTACAGATCACCGGATATGAACCCCATTGAGATGGTGTGGGCACATCTGAAGGGGTACCTCAAAAGGGTACACAAACCGACAAACAAGGCGGAGCTAATTGATGGGATTCTTAAGTTTTGGAGAGACATTCTGACCATTAAAATCTGCTGTGACACAATTGACCACATAAAGAAGGTCTTGCCGGTGGTGATTGAGAGGAATGGTGCAGCAACCAATATGTGATTACTGTACTGTACTGTTTATTTTTGCTGGACTCCGTTAAATAAAAATAGTTTATGAACAGTATGAGAGACCATGTTTATTTATACAGTATATAAAATGTAATATTTATTCACTTTGCCAACCTTACTACTGTAGTTGAAATGGGCTAACCTTCAGCTTACAGTACTGTACACTGTACAGTACAGTATGTCATGAGCCAGACCTTGGGGCACAAGCAAACCTTTCGAGTGGCAGAGTACTGTACTGAACCCATTGTCAGGTGGAAAACCTTACACCAAATTACCGTACACATTAAACATACAGTAAATAAAAAAAACACAAATACTCTAAAGTACAGGTACAGTATCTTTAAAATGTAATAATAATAATAATAATAATCTAAAACCTTTTTACCCTTAATGCAAACAGCATGGAAAGGGCTGTTTGGCAACACTACAGGCAGCGGAGGACATGGATGTGCTGTTGATTTGTGTGGCTCACAGCTCTGGCTCAGCAAGCTTAAATTACCGCTCCCCTCCCCCCGCTCTGTTCACATTGCAACCTCTTAGAGATGCTTGCACTGTACTGTACAGTATATTCCACGTCAGCAGCCATGACTGGATCTGTTTCATGCTACTGTATGTCCGGCAAGATGCCTCTCCCGCCTTCGTCTGCTTACAGTACAGTATGTCCTGGGAAATCATTTCGGGTTCACTACTAAAAGCAGTACAGTACCTACAAATCTGGGCAGATAGACAAGATACAGTACTGTACTTTAGAGCCCTTGCACACTGGGGCGGGGGAGGCGTCGGCGGTAAAACACTGCTATTATTAGCGGCGTTTTATCGTTGGTATTCGGCCGCTAGCGGGGCGGTTTTACCCCCCGCTAGCGGCCGAGAAAGGGTTAAATACCACCACAAAGCGCCTCTGCAGAGGTGCTTTGCCGGCGGTATAGCCGCGCCATCCCATTGATTTCAATGGGCAGGAGCGGTAAAGGAGCGGTATACACTCCGCTCCTTCACCATTTCGAAGATGCTGCTGGCAGGACTTTTTTTACCGTCCTGCCAGCGCACTGCTCCAGTGTGAAAGCCCTCAGGGCTTTCACACTGGATACACAGCAGTGGCACTTTCAGGTCGGTTTGCAGGCGCTATTATTAGCGCAATAGCGCCTGCAAACCGCCCCAGTGTGCAAGGGCTCTTACTGTACAGCAATGTGAACCATTACAGTAGAATGCTGAGCCAGGACAGTATAGGTACTGTACTGTATTTGAATGGAAACGTTGTCATGGTGCCAGACATGATGTCGCCAGGACTTGGTTTTGAAGATTGATGAACAATGGCTGTTGGGACTCTGCTAGAGAAAAAGGTTCACACTTTTTCTGAATTGATGATTGCAACTGTACTGTAGTGTACTGTACAGTACTGTACAGTATGTGCACCTCCCAGACACCGGTCTCCCAACACGCCA
Organism: Aquarana catesbeiana; assembly: GCF_042186555.1. NCBI lineage: Eukaryota > Metazoa > Chordata > Amphibia > Anura > Ranidae > Aquarana > Aquarana catesbeiana. Next base: position 462,214,879 of record NC_133324.1, on the reverse strand, counting down.
TGATTCTTTTAAAAGCCAGAAGGTTTCCGATTGACAGTAGATTCAAACCCTTGCTTACTGTACTGTATCTGCCAGTTGTACTGTACTGTACTGTACATCACGTGTACTGTACAGTGTATTGGGATGCAAGTTGCAAATTTCTACGGGAAAATAGATACAGTTATGGGGCGGAGATGTATCGTGCCTTCAGCTGTTGATCGGCCTGTTTTGATTTGTTCTATGCCTGTGACGAAGGAAAAAAAAGCATCCAAGAGGCACTGGGACGTACAGTACTGTACTCTTAGTTTATACAGTATTAGGTTTTGAGAAGAAAAAAATAAAAATAAAAAAACATTCAGTTTTCTCGCTGGCTTACAGTAGGTTAGGCTGCTTTTACAAGACAGTGATAACTTCCAGTGGGTGCCCATAAGGTTACCAGAAAAATAATATGTACAGTACAGTACCAATAGGAGTGCCAGACCAATGATAAGAGTCCGAATTGATTTATTGGCTTGCATTAAAGACATTCAACACATTTGAGAGACCTGAAGACCCCCCAACTTCATCAGGGCATAAGGAAGTTACAGTACTTGCTGGACCAGGAGAGTTACTGTACAGTACAGTACTAGCCACCAACTTGGTGAACAGCGGTAAAGATCTTTTTGGGATCTCTTTTTTTTTTTGCATACAGTATATATATATACAGTATACTGTATTTATTTCATTTTCAAACAATGGAAAATCACTCCCGATTCTGCTACAGGCGAGCACAGAAACAGTGTTTAGTACTGTACTGTATACTGTAGCAAATACAGTACTGTACAGGGTAACTGCCCCTTCCACCACAAAGACCATGAACACGTCACTGCATGGCAGAATTACAAAGACCATAATTCATACTGTAGTGTTGCCGAATGGCGTCCCACGCCGGCTGAAGGGTGCATGAGCGCGGAGCGGCACACATGTACAGTACTGTACAGTGAACGGGCTGGGCAGCAGTTGTGTAAGAGCATGGAGCAGACACACTTTAATTGGTCCGTGCAGAGGCCCCCCCCGGTCAGGGTGCAATGCTGACTTCAGCTGGCGAAGGAGGGCTGCAGGAGTACAGGTACTGTACTATACTGTACAGTACAGTAGGGAAACAATCCTGCACGTCATTTCCCCACCGTCTGCAGGCCGGGATCACGGGGGTTCTGTGCTGTAATACTGAAATGCTTGGTGCATGTACTGTATGAAAGGACCCTGAAACAGCATTGAGATATTTGATAAGATACTGTACAGTACTGTACAGTAAAAACATCTGTGCAGACATGATTTGCATACAGTTGCATTTACAATACTCTATTTAATAAGCATATATTATTAGACATTTAAAACATACAGTAACACGTATCCAATACTATACATACAGTACTGTACTCGAATATACTCTATTAAAAAAAGACAATAAAAAAAAATTAACTGGGGAATCGAACTCTGGACACTGGGCATTAAAGGCTGACACGCAGCCGCTGGACCACCTTCACACGTCCTTCATTTGCCACAGTAGAAGTGTGATGACCCACGAGATGCATCGTCATGAGACAAAGGGCGCATAAAAGCCAAATAGAAAACAAGGCCCGTACGAAACCTAGCGGTGAAAGTGATTTAGGCAGGAATCCAGAGGAAATAAAACAATGAATGAGCGACAGAGCTCAGCGCTTGCTCCTGTGACGGGGCTCGCAGGTGTCAATCTCGCCGCTAACAGAGGCGAGATTGACACAATATCGGCGGCACCCACTGTAAGTGCCATCAATGCAGCCTCCTCAGTCCACATCAATGCAGCAGCCTCACCATTGCCATCAGCGCAGCCTGATCGATACCCATCTGCAGCCTAGAGGGGACAGGGAGGGGGGTGGGACGAGCGCCGACAGATTACATACAGTGAGAATCTCCTATGTTAGACAGAACAGTGGTCCAATGGCGGCCCAGGAGACGGGACTTCCTATTACAGAGGCCACCAAGTAAACAGAAGTTTCTCACTTCATGTAATCTGACGGCGCTCAACCTGCCCCCTTCCCCGTCCCCTCCGAGGCAGCTAAAATTGAAGTATTGGCGTATAACACGCACACGCTATTTGCACCCAATTTTCATGGTGAAAAAGTGAGTGTTATATGCCAATAAATACAGTATATGTAAATATATATATATATATATACAGTATCTAACAAAAGTGAGTACACCCCTCACATTTTTGCAAATATTTAATTATATCTTTTCATGTGACAATACTGAAGAAATGTCACTTTGCTACAATGTAAAGTAGTGAGTGTACAGATTGTATAATAGTGTAAATTTACTGTCCCCTCAAAATAACTCAAAACACAGCCATTATTGTCTAAACTGCTGGCAACAAAAGTGAGTACGTGAAAATGTCCAAATTGGGTCCAAAGTGTCAATATTTTGTGTGGTCACCATTATTTTCCAGCACTGCCTTAACCCTCTGGGGCATGGAGTTCACCAGAGCATCACAGGTTGCCACTGGTGTCCTGTTCCACTGCTTCATGGTGATATCACGGAGTTGGTGGATGTTAGAGACCTTGCACTCCTCCACCTTCTGTTTGAGGATGACCCACAGATGCTCAATAGGGTTTAGGTCTGGAGACATGTTTTGCCAGTCCATCCCCTTTACCCTCAGCTTCTTTAGCAAGGCAGTGGTCATCTTGGAGGTGTGTTTGGGGTCGTTATCATGTTGGAATATTTCCCTGCAGCCCAGTCTCCGAAGGGAGGGGATCATGCTCTGCTTCAGTATGTCACAGTACATGTTGGCATTCATGGTTACCTCAATGAACTGTAGCTCCCCAGTGCCGGCAGCACTCATGCAGCCCAAGACCATGACACTCCCACCACAATGCTTGACTATAGGCAAGACACACTTGTCTTTGCACTCCTCACCTGGTTGCTGCCACACACGCTTGACACTATCTGAACCAAATAAGTTTATCTTGGTCTCATAAGACCACAGGACAGTAATCCATGCCCTGCTTGTTTTCAGCAAACTGTTTGAGGGCTTTCTTGTGCACCATCTTTAGAAGAGGCTTTATTCTGGGATGACAGCCATGCAGACCAATTTGATGTAGTGTGCAGCATATGGTCTGAACACTGACAGGCTGACCCCCCACCCCTTCAACCTCTGCAGCAATGCTGGCAGTACTCATACGTCTATTTTCCAAAGACAACCTCTGGATATTATGCTGAGCTCGTGCACTCAACTTCTTTGGTTGACCATGGCGAGGCCTGTTCTGAGTGGAACCTGACCTGTTAAACCGATGTATGGTCTTGGCCACCGTGCTGCAGCTCAGTTTCAGGGTCTTGGCAATCTTCTTATAGCATAGGCCATCTTTAAGTAGAGCAAAAATGATTTTTTTTCAGATTCTCAGAGAGTTATTTGCCATTAAGTTGCCATGTTGAACTTCCAGTGACCAGTATCAGAGAGTGAGCTCGATAACACCAAATTTAACACACCTGTTCCCCATTCACACCTGAGACCTTGTAACACTAATGAGTCACATGACACTGGGGAGGGAAAATGGCTAATTGGGCCCACTTTTGTTGCCAGTGGTTTAGACATTGATGGCTGAGTGTTAAGTTATTTTGAAGGGACAGCAAATTTACACTGTTATACAAGCTCTATACTCACTACTTTACATTGTAGCAAAGTATAATTTCTTCAGTGTTGTCACATGAAAAGATATAATAAAATATTTACAAAAATGTGAAGGGGTGTGCTCACTTTTGTGAGATATTGTATATATATCTATATATATATATAGATATAGATATATATATTATTATTATTATTATTCATGATTTATATAGCACCAACAGTTTACACAGTGCTTTACAATGTAGAAGGGGGACAGCACGATTACAGTACAGTTCAATACAGAAGAGACAGGAGGGCCCTGCTCGTAGAGCTTACATTCTAAAGGGAGGGGGTGGTACAAAATGTAATAGATGCAGGGAATGATTTGATGGGGGGTGGCTTGGGGACAGTTGTTAGGTAGGTGTGGGATAGGCTTCCCTGAAGAAGTGAGTTTTCAGGGATCTCCTAAAGGTGGACAGGTTAGGGGCTGATCTGATATATCGGGGCAGGGAATTCCAGAGGATGGGAGAGGCTCTGCAGAAGTCCTGAAGGCGAGGATGAGAGGAGGTAACAAGGGAGCTAGAGAGCAGGAGGTCCTGGGAGGAGCTGTTGATCTTAATAGTAAAGTCATAGAGGGGGACCGGGAAGGAGTAAATATTACAAGCTCAGTTTTAGAAAGATTGAGGTTGAGAAAGTGGTGTGACATCCATACCGATATCTCATTCAGTAAGTTTGAGATCCGTGAGGAGACGGAGGGGGTGAGTTGAGAAGTGGAGAGATAGATCTGGGTGTCATCGGCGTAGAGGTGGTTGGAAGCCATGGGAGGTTATCAACTGGCCCAGGGAAGAGGTATAGAGTGAGAATAGGAGGGGCCCAAGGACAGAGCCTTGGGATACCCCAACAGAGAGAGAAAGAGGAGCAGAGGAGATGGAGTTGTAAGTGACACTGAAAGTGTGCTGAGATAGGTAAGAGGAGAACCCAGATAAAGCAGAATCACAGAGGCCAAGGGAGTGTAGTTTGCTGAGGTGGAGCAGGTGGTCAACTATGTTGAAGGCAGCAGAGAGGTCTAAGAGTATGAGTATGGAGTAATGGCCATTGGTTTTAGCAGGTAGTAGGTCATTGGTGAGTTTTAGTAGGGCAGTTTAAGTGGAATGTCGCGGACGGAAGCCAGACTGTAGGGGGTCGAGAAGGTTGTTTTTCAATGAGGTAGTGACTCTTTCGGTCATGGACAAGGCGTTCAATGAGCTTGGAAGCAAATGGGAGCAGGGAAATGGGTCTTAAGTTATTCAGAACAGGTGGGGTCTAGTGAGGGTTTTTTAAGAACGGGGATAACCAGTGTATGTTTGAGCAGGGAAGGAAAGGAGTCAGAGGAGAGGGAGAGGTTAAAGATGTGGGTTAGGGAGTTTAGGATAGAGTGAGAAGGTGGTCGCAGTAATTGTGAGAGGACAGGGTCCAGGGGACAGGTGATGAGGTGAGCCATGAAGAGGAGTTTATCAACTTCGTGGTAACTGGGCAGAAGGAGGAGAGTATTGAGTGTGGTGTTGGACCTGATGTGTTGAGTAGGGGAGGAAGATGAATGCTGGATATTTTCTTTGCGAATGGTCTCAATTTTGCTTTTGAAATGGTTGGCAACCTGTTGAGCAGTAAGCAAGTTGGTGGGTGGGGGCAGTGGGGGGTGAAGTAAGGAATTAACGGTAGAAAAGAGTTGACAGGGTTTGGATGAGAGGGTTTTGATGAGAGTGTTGTAGTAGGTTTGTTTAGCAGTGTAGAGGCAGGAGTTGTATTTGAGAAGGGCAGATTTGTAGAGTGTAAAGTCTTGCAGGGATTTTGATTTACGCCATGCTTGCTCAAGAGCACAGCTGCGTCTCTTGAGACTTCTGGTGTCGTCCGTTTTCCAGGGTTGTTTCAGATAGGGGCCTGGTTCTGCGTGTAGAAAGAGGAGCAAGTACGTTTAGGGCAGCGCGTTGTTGTAGATGGAAGTGGTTAGCTCTGGGCAGGACAGGGGTGTGATTTTGTCATAAAGGCCATCAGTAGCAGAATGAAGAAGGGGAGGGTTGAGGTTGCAAAGGTTTCTGTGGGTAGTGGTTTGTGGGTTGGCAGCATGGGAGGTAGGAGGCAAGGAGAGTGTGAAACGGATAAGGTTGTGATCAGAGCGAGTAAAGGAGTGTTAGAGAGGTTGTAGGGAGTGCAGTGATGGGAGAATACGAGGTAGAGAGTATTGCCATTGGAGTGAGTGATGGTTTGTGTTCATTGTGTTAGGTGAAAAGAGGAGGTTAGGTTGAGCAGTTGAGAAGTGGTTGCAGTATTAACATTGATTGGAATGTTAAAGTCACCTAGGATGAGAGCAGGTACTTCAGAGGAGAAAAAGTAGGGTAGCCATGTAGAGAAGTTATCCAGAAAGCGTGACACTGGTCCAGGAGTCCAATAAATGACTGACCCTCAGACAAGCTGGAGAGAAAAGACAAATGCAGTGCACTTCAAAAGAACAGGGGGAAAGAGAGGGAGGTGTGGGAAGAACCTGGAAGGTGCATTGTGGGGAGAGGAGAAGTCCGACACCACCTCCTTTTCGTCCACTGGGTCTGGTGGAGTGAGTCCAGAGGAGGCCACTGGGGGACAGGGCAGCTGGAGAGGTAGTGTCGTATTCCTGGAGCCAGGTTTCAGGTAATAGCAGGTAATAGCAAATAGATTAAGGGATTTGGAGAGGAAAAGGTCATTGACAGAAGCTAGTTTGTTGAAGACCGAGTGGGCATTCCAGAGGGCGCATGAAAGAGGGGGGCTGACTTGTGGAATCAGGGGAATTGGGATGAGAAGGTGGGAGTTAGGACTACTATTGGAGGAGGTAGACAGACAATTTTGGGGGTGAGAATTGGGTGTGGGAGGGCCAGGGTTTGGTGCGATGTCCGCAGACATTAGAAGTAGTAGGAGGGTGAGGGTGATAAGGTGGGAGTGGGATTTATAGGAGGGCAGTGGAGTGGAAGAGGTGATACTGTGTGGGCTTAGAATGAGCAGGAGGTGATAAGTGCAGTAATATTGAGTGGGCAGAAGAGAGGAAGATATGTACAGGTTGGGGGCTGGAGAGTGGGGTAAAGACATGAGAGCTTGAGGAGAGAGGACGTTATAGAAAAGATTAGTGTGAGCATGTTGGAGGGTAGGGAGATGGGAATAGAAGGAAGGCTGAGGAAAATTAGAGGATGAAGGGGAACTTTGTGTAAAATAGGTGTAGAACACTAATGTCTGTACTTACTTTTTTGTAGCAGTCCCTTAGTCAAAGTGTCCATGTACAAGTGCCAAACACTTGTTGCCGGAGTGACACTTTGAGCAAGGAGTGGCCAGCCCAAACCCTCGCCAGCTGTCCCAAGAACTGAACTACATTTATACAGAGATTGTGTGGGGGAAGATTAAACATTTTTCAATTAGGAGCTGATAAAACCAGGCTTGTGGGTGGGTGGGGTTTACAACTGGCCTGGACAGAGTGCAGTGTAAGAGGGGGCAACAGAATAAGGTTAAATCTTTGATCTTATCCAAGGCAGCATAATACAATATAAGTGACACTTTCAAAAATAAACAAACAAGCAAGTATAGACAGCAGGTTCAAATTCTTAGTAAGGCAGAACTAAAGTTCAGTTAGGCAATGTAGTCCAGTGTATAAGAGAAAAGTGGACTCTATGCAGTTACCAGAGGGTATGAAGAGTCAGGTGGGAAATTGCAGACAGGTAGAGCAACTTTATGTTGCAGGGAAGGTCTATGCAGTTACCAGAGGGTATGAAGAGTCAGGTGGGAAATCGCAGACAGGTAGAACAACTTTGTGTTGCAGGGAAGGTCTATGCAGTTACCTGAAAGAGTAGAGCAGAGAAGGCATGGTGAGGAGATGGTGGAGATGACAAGGTGGTCTTGTTAGAGCAATTGCCCGTGTACAAGTGCATCACATAAAATTAGAATATCATCAAAAAGTTAATTTATTTCAGTAATTCAATTCAAAAAGTGAAACTTTATATTATATATAGATGCATTATATTATATATAGATGCATTAAACACAGAGTGATATATTTCAAGCATTTCTTTTTTTTAATTTTGATGATATGGCTTATAGCTAGTGACAACCCCAAATTCAGTATCTCAGAATTTTTTTAATTTTTTTTACATAAACAACAAACAAAAAATAAACGTTCTCCTCTTGTAGTTCTAACAAAAGAGAAGCTTCTAAAATATACAGGGGCATCTGATAAAATTTGAATATCATCAAAAAGTTCATTTATTTCAGTTATTCAATTCAAAAAGTGAAACTCATATTTTATATAGATGCGTTATACACAGAGTGATATATTTCAAGCACTTCTTTCTTTTCATTTTGATGATTATGGCTTATAGCTAGTGATATTCCAAAATTCAGTATCTCATAAAATTATAATATTACATAAGACCAACAAAGGAAAAAGATTTTTAATACAGAAATGTTCATGTACAGTATGGTATGCGCTTAATACTTGGTCAGGGCTTCTTTTGCATGAATTACTGCATCAATGCGGCATGGCATGGAGGCGATCAGCCTGTGGCACTGCTGAGGTGTTATGAAAGCCCAGGTTGCTTTGATAGCGGCCTTCAGCACGTCTGCATTGTTGGGTCTGGTGGGTCTCATCTTCCTCTTTACAATACCCCACAGATTCTCTATGGGGTTTAGATCAGGCAAGTTTTCTGGCCAATCAAGCACAGTGACACCATCATCATTAAACCAGGTATCGGTACTTTTGACAGTGTGGGCAGGTGCCAAGTCCTGCTGGAAAATGAAATCAGCATCTCCATTAAGCTGGTCAGCAGTGGGAAGCATGAAGTGCTCTAGAATTTCCTGCTAGAGGGCTGCGTTGACTTTGGACTTGATAAAACACAGTGGACCAACACCAGCAGTCTGGAGGAGGAGTGGAGAGGCACTAAATCCAAGTTGCATGAGGTCCAGTGTAAAGTTTCCACAGTCAGTGATGAAATTCTAGAGCACTTCATGCTTCCCTCTGCTTTATGGAGATAATGATTTTTATTTGCCAGCAGGACTTGGCATCTGTCCACACTGCCAAAAGTACCAATGCCTGTTTAATGAGCATGGTACTGCTGTGCTTGATTGGCCAGCAAATTCGCCTGGCCTAAACACCATAGAGAATCTGTGGGGGGGGCGTGTCCGGACGTCAAGGTGGGTGGACGTGCTGCAGAGGAGCTCTGCCGAGTCCTCTGCAATCCAAAGCCATCCGGAGCCTATACTCCCTAAAACCTTCCCCCAGCTATACCTCACGATTGTTGGGTGCTAGCTACCTCACTTTTGGGGCAAATTGATCTGGCCAGTTGGCAGATTAGTTGAATCTCAGGCCGCCGCCGGCCCTGCATTAGACGCCGGCCGCCATCTTGCGGCCTGCAGGACAGCCGGAATCCCCGGACTCGCGTACCGCGATCGGCGGTGCGGGGGGAGACCGATCGGCCCATATCCAGGACCGCTGCCTCCGGAGCTGACTGCACTGACCGGGCACACAGGATCCCACAGCAGCAACCGCGGATGTAGGCCTCAGGCACCCGCGGCCTACAGCGGATCCGAGGCCTGTGAGGCCTCCACGACTACCGGACCTTGGTGCCGCAATCGGAGGCACAGGAGACTCCCAGCACACTATCCTGTACGGTGGACACCCCTCCACTGCCCCAGAGACTAAGGTACAGGCCCTTTTTTTTATTTTATTGTTTAGAAACATTCAGCACCGGCCACCATCTTGTGGCCTAACTGTGAAGCCGGGCCCACGCTGTAAGGTGACGAGTCGCACCTAGACTGTGCTCTCCTCCCAGTGCATTTGAGCACACAGCACTTAGAATCCCCATCCGCACTGGCAGGGGGACATTACTGCTTTCTCGGGCCTGCCCTTCCCCCCCCAGACCCCCCTTATCTTTGTGGAGGAGGGGGCTTTGATAGAGAGCAATCGACCATGGATGGCTGAAGCCACACGCCCCTGAGACCCGTGCCATCCCGACAGCCGCAGGCTATCCCCACAATACAGCATATCTGCATTTTACATGGCGGCAGCTAGCTCACACTCCTCGGAACCTGCTGACCCTCAACAAGGCACCATACAAAGGTATCTACTTAGAACAGCGCCGACTGATCCCCGAACACCTAAAGACAAGATGGCGCCTGGCTGCAACCCAGGGAAGACCAAGCCACCCACCGCCACTCTCGCAACAGCATGCATGACTCTGGATGCAAATGAGAAACTCCAAGAATCCAGAGGAGAGACAGTCACATCGCAAGACACAGACACCGGGGAACTACAGACAACCCCTCACCCCCTGACGGGAGTGCCCATTAGAACAGAAACTACAGCCCTATTGTCTGCTTTCAGAACTGATTTCGAATCATGGGCAAGTAAGATGGAGGATTCCCTACAAGTAGAGCTGAACGCGCTGAGACAAAAAGTTACAGCTAATGAGGAAGCGGTATCGGTCTTAAATACTGCTCAGGATGACCACGAGGCATGTGTAACAGCCCTTGAATCTGCATCCGCGACACATCTCCGTCGCCTACGCCACCAACAGCTTCGCATAGAAGACAGCGAAAATCGCAGTCGCAGAAACAATATTAGATTGCAAGGTCTACCTGAGGCAACATCAGGAGCAGAACTGAAACCCACTGTCATATCCATCCTCAATAAAGTGCTGGGAAGAGAGGCAACATCACCAATTGAATTGGATAGTGTTCACAGGGTGGGAGGGCCGGGGAGAGCCCTAGAAGGTCGCCCCCGTGATGTCCTCTGTAGGGTCCACTATTATACCTTGAAAGAGGAGATCATGCGAAAAGCATGGAACGTGGGCCCAGTGGACTTCTTTGGAGCCTCTATCCAACTATACCCGGACTTGTCTCGCAATACGCTATACATGCGTCGAGTGGTGCACCCTCTACTAGATATTATACAACAAGCCGGTGCCTCCTGTACATGGGGACACCCCTTCAGCATCAAGGTGACGTGGGGAGATAGCAGGTTCACGCTCTCTGACCCAGATCAACTGCCTGACTTTTTCCTCTTTCTTGAGCAAGAGCCGGTAGACGTCTTGAACTGGCTAGACCCTCCAGTCGACGGATCGAGACAGTTGGGCCTTGGCCCACTCCCACAGCGTCACAGACGACCTAGGTCTAGGTCAGTCTCTTCTGGCCCAGGAATGAGACGACCTACCTCTCCAGAAGATTAATTCAGAAGTTACATGAGATCCCTGGAACACTTGTTAAATGATGAAGTGACAGCGGGGATCGGACCTTTTAGCTCTTTCCCTGCTCTTTGCCAATTTACTATATGGCTGGGGTTCGGGAGAGAACATAGCCTAAGGTCACCTAAGGACTCTCACTATGAAGGGAGTCAGGTACTGCTACAATACAACAAAGGTTTTATATAAAATGTTTTGCTTCATGCCAGATTGTTCCCTCTCATCCCCTCCCTCTGTGGCGTGCGGTGGGATTGGGGGGTGGGAGGTGGGGGGGGCACTCCGGAGGGAGGTTTGGCCATCGGTCTTAATTACTCCCCATTTCGGGAGAATGTAAGTTTAAAAAGCGCCACGCATGATGCGATTGGATGCCTCCTCGGGTGGGTCCCCCACTCCCCCCCCTATGCCCCTATGCGCGTACTACAGTTGTGACTAACTGATTTATTTACAAGAGGGAACCAATGTAATTGCAGTTTATTTTTTATATGATCCCAGGTTAACTACTTATACCCACTGTTGATATTTAGTTGATTGTTCTCACCTGTTCTCGTTAAGCTGCCTTATGCTTCACATATGCTTCACATATGTTTTACATGATTAATGTGCCACATATACTATATACATGCCTGATTCGCTGTCGGGATCACGGCTCAGGTTCACCCATTTCGACCTTCCCCCCACAGTAGGACAGGCACTGTTTGTGCCGAAAGCGTGATATATCACGCAGTGTTTTGCGCTAGCAAACACATTAGTTTTCTAGACACATTTTTTAGGTGTCCTTTCATTTACACCTTACTTTTTCTATTATCCTCATACTCTTCTCTCTCCTTTCTTTCCTCTCCTTTTTTTTTCTCTTCTTTTTCTTCCACTTTCATATTCCACCTCTTCTCCTCACCCTACCCCGAACTGTTTCTACGTACTTGTCCTATATATCTTATTGTTCTCCCCCCTACACGGCCTCTAGCACCCCGACATGGCTCACACGGTAACCTCGTGCCCCCAATTGAAATTTTGTTCATACAACGTCAACGGGCTGAACATTGCTTTGAAACATGGGCAAATACTATATCAGATGCACAAAAGATGAGTCAACGTGCTTTTGTTGCAAGAGACCCACTTCCATTCTGAATCCACCCCTTCCTGCTTCAGTAGATATTTTAATAGATGGATCCACAGTACCAATCCAACACAAAAATCTAAGGGAGTATCTATTGCGTTTCATAAAACACTCCCTATTGAATTGCTTGATCATATGGCAGACCCCCAGGGCAGGTACGTTTTTGTGAAAATCTCTCTATAGGGGACCAAATTTACAATAGCTAATTTATACTTACCTAACACGCACCAAGTCCCATCGGCCTTACAGTATTTTAAGATCTTATCGGGTTTCGCAGAGGGTAAGCTCATACTCGGGCTTGAACTTTAATACTCCCCTGGACACACTTTTAGAATCATTGACATCCCGTTCCTCTATATCCTTCCCTAAAATACGGGCCCTAAAACGTGCCATCTACAATATGCATCTTGTAGACATATGGCGGATATTGTACCCAGAATCACAAAACCACACACATTTTTCTAACGTGCACCGATCGTACAGCCGTCTAGACTATTTTTTGGTCGACCACGGCTGTTTAGATTGGTCCCCAAATTGTGAAATAGACCCTATGGTTTGGTCCGACCATTCCCCTGTATTCCTGACACTCACAGTTCCCTCTACTCCAATAAAAGAATGGACATGGCGGTTGAATGATTCGCTTCTGACTGAGCCAGGGTTCGATACTCGGATAGCGGAGACTATTTCAAACTTTTTTACAGACCAGGCCTCTGATGACACCGCACCACCCATTAAATGGGAGGCATTAAAGGCGGTCTTACGGGGTAGTTTTATCCAAATGGGTGCCCGCATGAAGAAAGAACGCTCGGCTGCGATAGCAACGGCTGTAAACAAACTCAGGACACTAGAGACTACCCACAAATGCTCCCCGACTGTGGAGGTGCTTGCGGAGGTTTCTTCCGCTCGCTCTCAACTTAGGGAATTATATGAGGCTTCAGCCCGTACATTTGCGAACAAACTTGCCTTTCACCAATACAAATTCCGGGATAAATGTGGTAGATCACTAGCTCGCACCCTACATACCAAACAACCTGACACCTTTATACCCCACATACGGGACAGCTCTGGGAAAATTGTCTCGTCACCTTCTGAGATGGGACAGGCTTTCCGGGACTTCTACCAATCTCTCTATAACATACCTGTAACAAGCCCCACTGAACCCCTCTATACTAGAGCGGACGTGCAAGCCTCATATATCGCACAAAACGCATTACCTACTCTAGATGACAAAACGATAGAGGACCTGGAAGCTCTGATATCGGAAGATGAGGTTGCCCGCGCTATTGCATCTACCCCATCTGGTAAAAGTACGGGCCCTGATGGCTTCACCCCGAAATTTTATAAACAATTTGCTCCCCTTCTCACTCCCTTCTTAACAAAAGTATTTAACTCAATCTCTGAACGATCGGTATTCCCGCCGCAAACTCTAGAGGCACATATCACTCTCATCCCAAAATCAGACAAAGACCTGACTATATGTGCTAATTACCGACCCATTTCGCTGATAGGGGTTGATCTGAAAGTGTATGCGAAGGTGCTGGCTAATAGACTACAACCGTTACTACCCCGATTAATTCACCTAGATCAAGTGGGCTTTGTGAGTGGACGAGAGGCATGAGATAACACCCTGAAAACACTTCTCAATACAGATTATGCTCGAGCCCACAATGTCCCATTGTGCCTTCTCACGGTGGACGCGGAAAAGGCCTTCGACCGTGTCGATTGGCAATTTTTGCGTCTATCATTACAACAGCTGGGTCTGGGCCAAAACATGCTTTCAAGAATAATGTCCCTCTATACTTCCCCCTCCGCCAGGATTAGACTAAATGGATCTCTAGCTCCAAAATTTACTATTCACAATGGAACCCGACAGGGGTGCCCTTTGTCCCCCATGCTCTATGTTCTTGTTATGGAACACCTAGCCATCGCCCTCAGAAACAACCCGGCTGTCCACGGTGTTAGTATAGGCCCCATACATACTAAACTTGCCCTATTTGCAGATGACTTGCTCATATTTGTGACCCAACTGCAAGTCTCATTACCCTCCATTATGCAGGAGTTCCAGAGATATGGAGATGTTAGTAACTTTAAAGTTAATCATAGTAAGTCAGAAATACTCACCATTTCACTCCCAGAAGCAGCTCTTCAACAACTCGCGCCTTCCGTCCCTTTTAAGACAAACTCCACATCTATTCGTTATTTAGGAATTCATATCCCAACAGACGCTTCCCAATTATTCACCAGCAACTTCACCCCTCTACTTCTTAGAACACAAGCGGATCTGACCACATACGCATCTAAACAGCTCTCTTGGTTGGGTAGAGTGAATGTTTTAAAGATGGATGTCCTCCCTCGATTCCTTTACCTTTTCCAAACTTTACCTATTCACATCCCCACCCCGTTTTTCAAAAAGCTTCGCCAGATTTTTTCTAAATTTATATGGCAAGGAAACCGCCCTAGGATAAAATATGACACAATGACTCTTCTGAAGGCCCGGGGGGGGCGGGGGTCCCAGATGCCTCTTCCTACCACAAGGCAGCAGTACTCACACGTATTGTGGATTGGTTTCACCACCCCTCTTCCAAGCTCTAGGTTCAATTGGAAAAACATCTCAATGAGGCTGATCTTTGTGCCCTGCCGTGGACACCTACGACTCGGCGTAGAGATGGTACCCTCTCTACTGCCCTAACCCATCAGACTCTTCAGATATGGGACTGACTGCTATTGACAAGTAAATTATCTAAACCCCGGGGCCTGATGACTCCTCTTTTTCGGACTCCGGCTTTCCCCCCGGCGGAGGTTGAGGAGAGATTTGGACCCTGGAATAGGGATATTCATAGACGTTTGGCACAGGTACTATGCGCTGACCCATCTTTGAGACCAGACATACCTCCCCAGACGAGTGCGGGGCCCCCAACCATGTGGTTACAAAGGAGTCAATTAATATCATACATACGTACTTTCTCCCCCATCTCAGAAATCCTAGACGACCCGACAGACTTTGATGAGTTGCTCTTACAGCCAGATCCCCCAACACATGTAGTATCACTGTTATACTCCCTTCTGTTAAAAGTATCTACCCCTGACCTTCCAATATACACGCAAAAATGGGGAACAGATCTACAGCACTCCATCTCCCCAGCTGACTGGCAAAAAAGCTTTATTTTAACACATAGGATCTCTTTGGCAACTAAGAATCAAGAAAAGGGGTTTAAGCTATTAACGAGATGGTACAGATGCCCGGTGACTATCCAACGATTTAATCCCTCTATCTCTGGTACTTGTTGGAGATGCCTGTCCTCTAGTGGGACAATGCTCCACATATGGTGGGCATGCCCTCCAATTCGGAAATATTGGCAGAAGGTCTTTGATCTATACAACAGGCTGATGGCGACCTCAATTAAGCCCACACCAGAGATAGCCCTACTATCTATGCTTCCGGGCCCACTCAAGCTGATTAAAAAAGACATACTGCGCCACTTTTTGGCCACGGTTAGGACAGTGATCCCCAGACATTGGAGAACAATAGATGTGCCTTCCTTGGGGGATTGGGCTGTCGAGGTGGATCGGATAAGAGATCTGGAGCGTCTGCTGGCGCAGGAAGCAGGGAAAGAGGAACAGTTCTCCATTACTTGGACCTCATGGTGGATGTTTCGATACTCTGATGACTTCCTCATATGGATCAGA
The DNA here is from genome assembly GCF_042186555.1 of Aquarana catesbeiana. Lineage (NCBI taxonomy): Eukaryota > Metazoa > Chordata > Amphibia > Anura > Ranidae > Aquarana > Aquarana catesbeiana. Next base: position 462,199,248 of record NC_133324.1, on the reverse strand, counting down.
GATGCCCCGTCCTAGCCCGCCGATTAGCCATGTTGGTGCTTCCCATTTTTGTTGTCATCCCCTATCTTTCCAGATGCTCTCGCACATAACTTTTTCTCTGTTTTCTTTCTTTATGTACTGAACCAGTCACTCAAATATATATTAAAAAAAGATTATACTTCCAGAATTGCCCAATAACTTGAGTATCTATAATAAATGATTGAATGATCTCTACAGCGTTCCAGCTCGAAACGGTGGAATTTCCTGATAACGCTAACACGCAAAATTATAAAGGTGGTTATAGGTTGATTCCCCCACACATGTTATTTTACTATTACATTACAAGCCTATATATCTAATGCGATAATACAGTATTTTACTAGAAGCTGTATACCAAGACATATAACTCCATGCATATATAATAAAGGATACCTTTATTGTTCTGTATATAATGTACACAATATTATACTATACAGTACCTTATCTTTCTGTTATATCTCTATATTGAAATAAACTAAGATTGAAAAGAGAATCTGTGGGGTATTGTCAAGAGGAATATGAGACACCCCAGACCCAACCATTCAGATGAGCTGAAGGCCCCTATCAAAGCGACCTGGGCTTCCATAACACCTCAGCAGTGCCACAGGCTGATCGCCTCCATGCCATGCCGCATTGATGCAGTAATTCATGCAAAAGGAGCCCCGACCAAGTATTGAGTGCATACTATACTGTATGTGGACATACTTTTCACTAAGCCAACATTTCTGTAGTAAAAAATATTTTTTTATTGGTGTTATGTATTATTCTTATTGTCTGAAATACTGAATTTTGGAATGTCACTAGCTATAAGCCATAATCATCAAAATTAAAAGAAAGAAATGCTCTGTGTATAACGCATCTATATAAAATATATGAGTTTGACTTTTTGAATTGAATTACTGAAATACATTAACTTTTTGATGATATTCAAATTTTATCAGATGCCCCTGTATATTTTAGAAGCTTCTCTTTTGTTAGAACTACAAGAGGAGAACATTTATTTTTTGTTTGTTGTTTATGTAAAAAAAAAAAAAAACATTTTTATATATACCATATTAGACTTTGACTATTGGATTATACTGTAGGTATAATTTCTATTGTTTTTATTGGTGTTTAATTGTTTCTGCAGCCCATATATTGAGAGCTGGTTAATAGACTGTCCTCAATGGATAGATCACACTGCTGATGTAGACTGTCCACAGTTTTGAGGTATTCCAAAACATTTGATTGCATCTCTCCCATCCCATAAGCTTCAAAAATTGATGTCTACATGTGTGGCCTAGATATTAGATTATTTCTCAAACATGCCCAAAAATTGGCTGAATGGAAAACTGTCATTAAGTGTCTTAGGGCACCTTTAGATTACATATTCTGTATATGGTATTTTACACCTAAATGTGTAAGGATTATTTGTATTTTTGAATGATTTTTGCGGCATATTTACAGTATAAATAATTCTCAAAAATGGTTCCCTGCAATAGATACAAAGAAAGAAAATATGAAGTTCAGTCTAAGTCACTATGAATATATAAATGTAGCTTTTAATACTGTTGCACTGTAATGTTAGATAATAATACTCTGTTAAATATCCATTATCAGATGTAAATAATATTGTAATTAGAAATATATTTTAGTTAGATGAGAATATGTTTAAACCATTGAGTGTTTTTCAGCATCATACCATTGCTAGCTGCCCAGTTGGTGTTACTGTAAATATTTTTTTTTCAGTTCAAAGGTCTGGCCATTGTTTTTCCTTATCAAATCTCTCATGGGTTATAAACAGCAGCTTTATTTAAATCTTCCAATCAGGCTGCACCCAATATACATTTGCTGGGTATGATGACCAATTAGGGTGCATTGTATACTGTTCAGAAAAGAGAGGGGGATATAATGAATTGTTACCAAGCCACTACTTTGTGCATCCAGGTGGATTATACCTTGTTTTTTTAGAACAAATTGGAGTTTCATTTGGTGGTAAATGATAATGGATATCTCCTGATTGTTTGAATTACTATAGGAAAACTTTATATACATTTTAGCTGTATATTTATTGTTACTACCATAACCTACCATCAAAGAACAACTCAAAATAAATTATCCTGGTCTGGATGATTGCAGCAATACCACATATGTTGTATTTACCCGTAGTACAGTCCAAAAACAATAGTACCACATTTTGCTTTTTTTTATCCTACCTAAAACACATTGACGCTAATTGACACTGATACTAATTTAAAAAGTGTTTGAAAAAAAAATCCTGCCCAAAATATACTGACCCTAACTTTTTACCCTTGCTTGACCCAAACACTAACCCTGGCACTGACCTAAATCAAAACTCGATCTAGCTATTTGTTATTATATTTTTTATTTTATTTTTTACACACAGTTGTTTTTTTTTTTTCTCTCTGCAAGGAAAGAGAGGGGGAGATACAATGTATCTCTGCCCTCCATTCACAGAGAGGGAAACATTGGGGTTGTCTTCACAGTGACTGATCACTGTGATAGCCAATCAAAGGCTATCACAACAATCAGGTAACCCTGAACTGGGAATTCCAGGAACCGATCGTTAGTATAGGGCCTGGGCTCCCGCTGAGACCCCGGTCTGTGTGCTGAGATTGCACTGTGCTGTGCGCTCCCAGCACAAAGACAGATACGCAGGTATGCGGCCCCATGGAAAAAAGCCCAGTCCAGTGAGGATACATATCTGCATACTGTCGACATGAAGGGGTTAATCTAGTTATTAACCTAGTTATTAACCTAGTTATTATTTTATTAGTCATTTTTCATTTAAGAATTATAAAAATCTTTAACTCAATTAATTAGATGACATTAAATTATCAGAAAAAAAGCACTGTTCACCTAAAATAAGTTTATTTTTTTAAAGATCGTATAGATGATGCTGAAATCATTTGATGGCAGGAAAACTGTGTAGGAGTTAATTTTCTATGATTAGACATAGTAAGACTCCTGAGATAACAAATCAGTTAACATGATTGCCTGATTATCAAAGATTTACTGTAGGAATGGTAGCTCATTCTGCATGCTTTCCCTGTATCCATTATCTATTAATCATGTTACCTATGCCCATTTAATACTTCTTTCTCTCCTTTTTATTTAAGCAAGGTAAATACATTCATATCCTTTATTATTACTTTTTTGTAATGCATACATTCATTTCCTGCTTTATTATTTTATTATTTGGTTGCATCATTTCTTAATGTATTTTTTATAAGAAAATGTACTTTATTTCTTATGACATGTCCTCATTCATTTTTCTTTTGTTATATGACTGTCAGATACACATTTTAAAAAACTCCTAGCTCCTTATTAACCATGTCTTCTCATCTCAAAATGTGGTTACATAGATACCACAAGAGAAATTATTGCAACTCCAAGTCTACTTCTCCTAAATGTATTTAAAAAAAAACACTAAAACGTTCCACGAGGGTAAGTGACAGGTTTTGTGTTTTAGAACTTAATCACAGAATGTCCCCACTGCAGGTGACCACTAATAAGGAGTGGCCATAAATGGCTGAAAGTTACTCATATCCATCACTTGGGCAAGGATCAAGACATTTGGGGCTACCATAGTATGTGAAAGTCTAAAGATTAAGTTAATATTTAAATACATTTTCTACTTTAAAAAAAAAATCTCTGTGCAACATGGCTGATACTTCTGGCTGAAGGTGTTGCCTGTATGTGTACAGCACCTGTCCATTGCACAAGAAGAGTCAAAGAAGAAATAGAGGTATGCCCTAGCATTGCACAGTACTTGTTGATATTTCCTTTACTTGTCATTATCAACAGATTTACAGATATGTACAGATACCAAGTTAGAGAAAAGTATGTCAGAATTTGTCTTATCTACAAGGTCACAAAAAAGCAGTAAAATGCAACAATACATAAGTAAAGCTTTCCAACACTACAGCCAAACTAAACAGGTGGTATTATTTCCAAAAGAGTATATTTTTTACTAACACACTCAGTAAATTATATATTATGTAGATTATTTTTACAAACAAATATAAGCTGTGTGGTATAATATGACTTTTTTTTCCATTTATTTTTATTAGATTTAAAAGTAAAATATACAAACATAGTACTAACAATATAAATGAAGAGTACAGCATTACAGGGTACACAAAGACAAAGGTCCACATCTGACAAAATATTGAATGTCAAAATACAGAGTAATGCCCCGTACACACGGTCGGACTTTGTTCGGACATTCCGACAACAAAATCCTAGGATTTTTTCCGACGGATGTTGGCTCAAACTTGTTTTGCGTACACACGGTTGCACAAAGTTGTCGGAATTTCCCATCGCCAACAACGCGGTGACGTCAAGCACGTACGACGAGACTAGAAAAGGCCAGTTCAGAACCAAGCGCGGCACCCTTTGGGCTCCTTTTGCTAATCTCGTTTTAGTAAAAGTTTGGTGAGAGACGATTCGCGCTTTTTCAGACTCGTGGCTTTCAGATCGTTTTCTGCGGTTCAGTTTGTGCTTGTGGGTTTGTATCTGCTCTTCAGTGCATGCAAGCAAGCTCCGCGTGACTTTAAGTAGTCATTGTGTTCTTGTTCGTTGGTTACTGTTTTTCAGGTCTCTCTTCACAGGCCTTGCTGTTCTTCAGTGCGTTCTGTTACTTCGTTCTGAGCAGCCGACCGTTTTCTAGCCATGTTTCATGTACGTACTCCTCATAGAGTTCGTGCTGTGCGGGGGCTTGGTGTTGGGGTCCTGACCTTGACACAAGCCCAGTCCATGAACAGAGTGGGGAAGAGTTCATGGACCAAGAATTGGTTGCTTCAGCGTGACCAGTTCTCTCATATGCCTTTGCTCCGTGAGATCCGTGAGAATAATCCTGATGATTTCAGGAACTTTCTCCGGATGACGGACCCCGTGTTTCACCGTCTGCTGGCTTTGCTGACCCCCTATATCAGCAGGCAGGATACCTGCATGAGGCAAGCCATCACTCCGGAGCAGAGGCTCGTCGCTACTCTGCGGAACTTGGCGACAGGGAGAAGCCTGCAGGACCTCAAGTTCTCGACAGGCATCTCCCCCCAGGCTCTGGGGATCATTATCCCGGAGAGCTGTTCTGCCATCATCCAGGTCCTGCAGAAGGAGTATATGAAGGTAAGATTTTTATCCTTTAATATCACATTTTATTGTATTTAATGTTTGATAATATATTGTATTTCTTTCCTCATTCCCTAATTACTATGATTGGAATATGCTGTGAATGTCCCCTTTGTCCTCATTCATGCTGGATTTTTATGTAATTATTTTTGTACTCCTTCATACATATCTGCCTTCAATAACCTCCCCAACATGCTCTTCTGCCCTATATTCACCTCATGTAGTCACTTAACAATGTATTTTATCAGCTCCATAGTAGTGCTTTACCCCAAACACCCCCTAAAATGTTTAGAAATCTGATTTGTGCTTTAAATTCAGGCAGAGTGCCAGAGGCATTTTTTGTAGTGTCCTCAAATCATTTTTAGTAACCCTCCCTCCCCCCAACTGCTAAGTCAGCTGATCCCAATTCTCTATCTATCCTCAATCATCTATCTGCTGACTTTGCCAAACCCATACACACTACACCCATCTCTTTTGTGCTCAGATGTATGGATGAATTACCCAAAGCATGTAGTGCAAGGGCCTGCCTGTATACTTTCCAATGGTAGTGTTTAAAGTTTTTGTATTCTATTATTATCTTGATAGGTAATATCATAATGTCCAAATGTGCACAAATGTGTACAGTGTGTATTTATATCTTTGTATTATGACACTTCTTACCTGTCCAATGGGCTGACAATAGTTTAACTAAGGAGGGGCTGTTCCAAGTAATACCCTGTATTTAGGCATTCATCTCTCAATGAAGTGGAGAGGGTTACCTGTCCAAGATCCCCCCTATAATGTTAGAAATGGCCCATGAGAGGGGGGAGGGGGAATATGATAGGTGTACCTTATACTTTGGTGTTAATTTCCCCTTAATAAATGCTATCTGGAGGTTGGCCAAGAATGTTTGTGCCTAATCTGCTTGCCATGTTTATGTGCAAAAATACTAATTTATTTTTGTTTTCCTCAACAGTTTCCTTCCACGCCACAGGAATGGCAAACTGTGGCCTCCCACTTTGCCCAGCGGTGGGACTTTCCTAACTGCGGAGGGGCAATTGATGGGAAACACGTCCACATCATCCCACCACCCAACTCGGGGTCATAGTATTTCAACTATAAGGGGTTCAATAGTATTGTGATGTTGGCGGTGGTGTCGGCTAATTACGACTTCTTGTATGTGGACGTGGGGAAGAATGGCCGGATGTCCGATGGTGGAGTCATCGCCCAGACGGAGTTCTACAGGCATCTCCAGAATGGCAGCTTGGACTTGCCACCTCCAGAGGACAATGTGGAAGGACTCCCATTCGTCTTCATTGCGGATGAAGCATTTGCGCTGGGGGACCATCTTATGCGGCCATTCCCGATGAAGATCCTCACCCTGGAACAGAGGGTTTTTAATTACCGGCTGGCCAGAGCCAGAAGAGTGGTGGAGAACACATTTGGAATCCTGGCCAGCCAGTTCCGCCTATTTCTGACACCCATCCATATGGCGGAGTATAAACTTAATCATCTAATGCTGGCGTGCTGTGTTCTCCATAACTTTTTACGCCAACATTCTGCCAACTATGCTGGCTCAGTTGGGCCTGAGGCTGGAAATCTACATGATACAACCCTGACGGCGCTTGAAAGTGGCCATCCTGGCTTGCCCTCCCTAAGTGCCCGTGATGTCCGGTTAAGATACCTTGAGTTCTTTGCGGGTGGGGGGGGGGCATCAATATGCCAGACAATTTGTGAAGCATTTAGCAAATAAAAAAAAATGTAATCTTTGGTGACATTTACTGCTTGTGTTTGTTTTAGCTGACCCTGACAGCAATGTGTGGAGTCCAGAAAATGGCGTGATTGTGTAACCTTATCCAAAGCACTGTTGGCTGTTATTTACTAAAGGCGTATACACTTTTTATACTACAAGTGGTCTTGAAACTGCACTGAAACTTCACTTGTAGTGCAAAGAGGATTTGCCCTTAGGAAATAACCACCATTTTCTCAGAAAACAGCAATTACATCACCACAAAAGTGTTGTAGCGTTGAGACAATAATCCACACATTCTTGATTAACAAACTTTTTAATAGCTGCACAATCACATGTGCATTTAGAAACGGTTTTTAAAACAAACCAACATGTTTGTTGTATAACAATTTTGGGGGTGGCATTATTAAAAATAGAAATGTCCATTTACAATAAAACAGGCCTGTGTAAAACCAACAAGAAACACAAAAAACTTGAACTTACAAAGTTCACATATGGTAAAACTTGAAGGCAATATCAGACATGAGTATTTAGGAACTGTGTTTGATATTGCGTTCAGATGGGGTGAAGTCACCCCTTGAAAAGCCAAATTTGGAAGATGCACACCAATTTACGAATGTCAACATGTGCTAGCTGCCATCACGGGGGATCAAGGGACGTGTTTTGTGGGAGCAAACCATTCCTCACCGCTACTTTATTATTTAGAAAGGGGTTGCACCCCCCAAAACGCGTCCATTGATCTCCCGTGATGGCAGATAGCACATGTTGGCACACTGTGTGCATCCTCCAAATTTGGCTTTTCGAAACATCGCTAAAAAAATTAAAAGATTGTACCCCACAAAAAAGAAAGTTATTTTGTGGGGTTTTAAATTTGCCCCAAAACATCAATGATGTTATTATTTTTTTGAATCACATCATTGATTTTTTCTTGATGTTTTCCAATTCTAAATTACACCCGATCAGGATCTGGGCACTTTCTGATGTGAAAGGATCTCGATCCATAACCTCACGATCACCTAAAAAGAGAGAAACCAAACAAAAACAGGTATCAACAATCTGCCGGCATCCATCTCTTACCTGAGCCTGTGGTCGCAGACACTCACCTGTTGTGGTGCCACTTTCCACCACATCTTCTTCCTCCTCCTGCTCCGCTTGTGTTGAGGGTATTTCACCTTCTTCCAGAGGTGGGGGGTCTGTGGTCTCCTTGGATGAGGGGTGTCCTCCGAGTCTTTTCTCCCCTATGTAAAACAAAAATGGTATAATTAGCACACAGATATTTGATGGCAGAACTATAAATAGGAAACATTGCTTGGAAGTGGTGTACAACTGTCAATTTTAGCAGAGTTCAAAGATGTCGCTTTTTTAGTGTCCTTTGTCAACCTGTAATACTTTACCTGTTTTGTACAAGCTTCACAGATGGAGACCCCCCTATAGTATACACTGGAGCACCTGTGTAGGCCCCCTAATAAAAAGGGTGTTCTTGTGTCCCACACTAGTGCTCCAGTGTCCAGATGTGAAAACAGCTGCTGAGTGTCCCCTCCTTACACAGAATCTAGTTTGCATTTCATTCTAGTAACAAAGCCATCTACACAACCAAATATTTTGTATCCAAGTAGGCCCTAAAAAATGTAGGAAAATGCATATGGCCTAAACAATGGTGTTTTAGAGGCCGAAAAAAAAAAGTTAGATACGAACGAATAATGGGCCCATGAAAATTAAAATTGACATTTTAAACTGTACAACAATTAAGAAAAGCATATGGAGCAGCACGAACATAATAAAGACAAAAACAATAGGAACACAGCACAACTACTTACTTTTTAGCAGCACTCTCTGGATCTTTCTGTACTGCTCGGGCTCTCTTAATTTCAGGTCCGACCACCGCTTCCTGAGCTGATCTTTCGATCGTCGTACCCCGAAATTCCTGTGCAGACTTTTGACCACTTTCGCAATGATCTTGGCCTTTCTGATATTGGGGTTGGGGTAAGGTCCATACTTTCCGTCATAGTCAGCCTTCTTCAGGATGTCAACCATCTCCAACATCTCCCCAAAGGACATATTTGTGGCCTTAAATCTTCTCCTTCTGGATTGGGACGTGTCCGGATCCGGGCTTTCCTCCTCCTCGTTCCTGTAATTAGCACGCACCTGCTCTGACTCCGCCATGTGCTCTTCACCCACTGCGCCGAACGAAAAGTGGCGGGGAATAGACTAGAAAGAACGTCAGGGGCAGGGGGAGTTAGCGGGCGGAGTTACACGCATGTGCAGTGTGTATAAAGCGTACCACACGTGCGTATTACGTACGATCTGTGAGCGGAGGAAGGAGCATTGGAGGGGCCGATCGTCAGAACGAAGCTAAGAGACATACTTGTGCCTATACTGCTTCTACATTGAGGCCTACATTGTAACAAGATTAGTAGAGTTTGGCGTGACATTAGGGTTTGTCTTGTGTTGTGTCTTGCAGTGAAAATGGATATCTTGAATGATACAGATTTCATGGCAATCTTCATTGACATGTTCAGGGAGCTGCCTTGTCTGTGGGAGATCAACCACCCACATTACAGGAACCAAACAAAGAGGAAGGCAGCGCTGGATCAATTGTTGGAAATTGTGAAGCAGGTGATCCCCACGGCAGACATCACATATTTGAGGATCTTAATTGGTAGCCTGAGGAGCACATATGTAAGGGAGCGCCAGAAAGTCCAGGATTCGCAGAGATCCGGAGCAGCAGGTGACATCTATGTCCCCAGGATGTGGTACTATGGCAGGCTGCATTTTCTGGCAGGCCAGACTGAACCGGGTCATCCCTCTCCAGTCTTCCTTCCACGCTTCCTTCCCCCCCAGCTGAGGCTTCTGACGCCCAACCTGGGCCTTCCAGGCAACAACATGTGGAGGAGCCCAGATTGAGCCAGGTATAGCATTCCTCTAAATATTTCAGGTTGTCCAATCAATGATGTTAACTAGATGTTAGTTTGGAGTACTAATTTATGATTGTGATTGATGATGCAAAAACTAAAACCATGTCCCTTTTTCATACACAGGGAAGTCTCAGCCAGGAGGTGGCCGGGCCGAGCCGCCTGCCTGATCTACCGGTCCCTCCCCTACACCTGGAAAGAGAAAGTGGCAGGAGGAGGAGTGCCCTAGAGGAGGCTGCCATAAGCCTCGTTTGGAGGGCTACAGAGGCCCTGGGAGCACCACACACCGTGGAGGATGACTTTGCTGCCATCATTGCCTCTAAAATGCAGAGGATGGAGGAGGGACAACAACTCATGTGTGAGTCGCTAATATTGGAGGCTCTTAATAAGGGGATGAGGGTCCAAATTACATCTGATACACACCTTTGTGAACTCACACATGGTCCTCCTCCTGCAGGTCCTCCTCCTCCTTCTCCTCCAGGTCCTCCTAGTCCTCCTCCTCCTCCAGGTCCTACTCCTCCCCCTGCCACATCTCCAACAGCACAGCCACAGCCTGGAATGAAGCATGGAAGGAAGACCAGAAAGTGAGGACCCTGGATCCAGTCTGGTCAGCCAAAAGATGCAGCCTCTTGTGGTACCACAGCCTGGGGACACAGATGTCATCTGCTGCTTTCCGGATCTCTGGGACTTCTGGACCAGACTTCCCTCCCTTACATATGGACTCCTCAGGCCACCAATTTTGATGTTCAAGAATTGATGTCTGCCCTGGGGGTCACAGGCTTTGCTAACTTCTCCTGTTTATCCAGCGTTGCCTCCCTCTTTGTTTGGTTCTGAGCCCTTAATAAAGGATTTTTGGTTTGAATTATACTTGCCTATGTGTGTTTGACTTCAAAAAGGACAGTTTGTTTGTGAGGATTCAGGTACATTGCAAAAATACAATGTGAAATTAACAAGGGACACCAACACCAAACAATCTCCTTGAGATTAAATAATAAAAGATATCAATGGTGTTGTGGTAACTTGACACACAAAACACACTCAAAAATATTCTGGAGTAAAACTAAAAATAACATTAAACATAGATCAGCCTTTGAAAAAATACAAACATAAAATCGAAAAGAAAAATGGCTTTAAAACCAAAAAAAAAAAAAAATATATATTTTTGAACGATGTGACAAATAACAATATATTCAGGGAGTCCCAAGGAAAAAAAAAACAACAAAGTTTGTGAGAAGTGTGTGTGAATATGAGCAGCAAAACTACTTAATTCTTGTCACATTATAAAGAAGAAGAGAGTGCGCTGTATTAAACCATTTTTAACATTGCAGCGTGACGAAAGTGCTGTATCCATTGCGAACGCTAAGTTTACCAGACCGAGCTGTTCCGTGTCGGAATTTTTTCTGAGCATGCGTGGCACTTTGTGCGTCGGAACAGGCCACACACGGTCGGAATTGACGCGATCAGACTTTGTTGTCCTTTGTATATCCTGCTCTCAAACTTTGTGTGTTGGAAAATCCGATGGAAAATGTCCGATGGAGCCCACACACGATCGGAATTTCCGACAACAGGCTCCGATCGGACATTTTCCATCGGAAAATCCGACCATGTGTACGGGGCATAACAGAGAAGTACATTCAATTCACCGTATTCCAGCCAATCCACATTTGCCATTGTTTCTCAAAGCTCTTCTTATTACCTTGTTTACTAGCTAGCATGGCTTCATACTTATAATGTAAGTGAGTGATCTCAATGGCCCCGAAAAGTTTAAGGCTTTAGATGATTTCCAGCTTATGAGTAATCTGCCCATCAATATGAGTAACCAGAAGATGACATGAGAAGGAGAAGTTATCTATGCCGAGATTAAGAATCGCTAAACCAGGATCTGGCATTTTGAGAGCTCCTGTTATGTTAGAAATAAACAGAAAGATGTTCTGCCAGAAGCCAGTGAGATACTTATATGTCCAGAACATGTGTAGCAGATGCCCAGTGTTCCCACTCCCCCTCCAACATAGAGGAGAAGATGGGAGAAATTTAGACAGACAAAGAGGTGGTAAGTACCAGCGCAGTGCAATTTTCTGGGATAGTTCCCAGTGGGTCACACAATGTGAGTATTTGTATACTAATTTAAACACACAGCACCGAGCAGGAGTTGATTTATCTAAGTCATTTTCCCATTTTTTTTATATGGGGGGATTTGATAAAGAGCTGTTTATCTTGGAATAAGTTATAAAAAACAGAGATACCTTTGGAGGGAGGTGGCTGTGTGGTGAGAAACTTCCAGGCTACCTGAGTGGAGAGAAATCTCACAGGATTGGACTGATCTAAGGAAGTGGGAAATTTAAAGATAGAGATATGAATCTGAGGGAGGAAGAAAGAACTCTGTGAGAAGCATTTCAAATGACTTAATCTGGTTATCGGAAAATAAGTCTGTGACAAATGTATTGCCCCTCTTCTGCCAATGTGCAAAATAAATATTTGGCATTATATGTTCTAGGATACTTAAGGGAAGTGGGATTGATGTTCATGGAGCTGAAGTGGAAGGGATCTTTCTCAATGCCCGCCAAGCCTGTAGTGATGCATGTATTGTAGGGGGGAGTTGATTTAAAGAGTATGGTTTCCAGGCATCCATTAGGAGAAAGGAGCAGAGCTCTGGGCAGGGACTGGAGGTCAATTCTTTCTCACACCAGAGCATGTCAGGAGTGGGGGAGAACCAATGATTGAGCTGCGTGAGTACGGATGCTTGAAAGTTGTCATAAAAGTCTATGTCCCCAATCCCGCCAGCTAATCTATGTTTGATAAGGAGGGTCTGAGAACAACGGGGACATTTAGATTGCCATAAAAACTGCTTAAGCATAGACTGCAGGGATTTTAAGTGGCTACTTTTGAGGGGTACAGGAGTCGAAATATGTACAGAATTTGAGGAAGACAGCATTTTGAAGGATGCCAGGTACCTTGTCCAAGACAGTTACACTTTGGCTATATTATTGGTCTCTTGAGATATTTTAGCTATTAGAGGTAAGTAGTTGGCGCCTGCTAGATTAGTGAGGTCTGCAGTCAATAAAAGAAGAACCTGTCCATAGATAAGGAAATTTGACCTGAAGTCAAGTTTGGAGAGGGAGGGGGATATTCATACCTAAAATCAAGGATTTAGTGTAATTAATTTTATAGCAGGATGTATCACTAAATGGGTTTAGTATTGTGTGAGTAGCCGATAGAGAATTAGATGGGTCTGTTAAGCATAAGATGATATTTTCTGCGAATAGACTTATGGTATGGGATCTGTCACGAAACCTAAAGCCGCTAGTATTTGAATGACACCTAATAGTTTCTGCTAAGGGTTCAATAAGGAGGTTAAATATGGAGGGAGAGAGCGGGCAACCCTGTCTTGTCCCGTTGGTTATAGGAAAAGACTTGGAAAGGGTATTTGAGGTGTAGACTTGTCCTGAGGGTGTCGAGTATAGAGCTAATATGGCAGACAGGATAGAGCCCGATGCTTGCCTCCCCGAGGTGAAGCCCACCTGGTCAGGGTTTATTAAGGAGGGTAGCAGTGGTAGGAGTCTAAGAGATAGTAACAATGTAGGCTTGTAGCATTTCAGAATGGAAGGAGGCAGAGGATATTGCAGAGGATATTGCGTTGGAGTACACAGAGGTGATGGTTGGGCATAGGTTTACTTGGAATACCTTATAATAATCATTAGTTAAACCATCTGGTCCTGGAGATTTCCCATTAGGAAAAGAACCAATAACTTTGGCAATTTTGGATGCTGAGATTGGAGCATTTAGGGTTACCAACTATGTGGGGAAAGCAAAGGGAGGTTGAGGTTAGCTAGAAAATGTTCAATAGCGCTATCGGTAGGTTGGGTCACTGTAGGGTCTCTGTTAAGAGTGTATAGGGATTGGTAATAATCAGCAAAGGAGTTTGTTATGTTCCTAGGGTCAATGATTTAACTTTTGGTTACTGGATAAATTAGGTTTGCTATTTTTATTTAAGACTTATGCCTCATACATACAATCCGACTTTACGCCAACAGCCTGACATCCAACATTTCCCGTCAGAAAGTCAGATCACGTGTACGGGCCTTTACATTTGTGCAACTTTTGAGTGACGAACTTACCCGCTCTGTTAGAAAAAAAGGAAAAATCTCCGTGCAACGGACTAGGTGTTAAATGAAGAGTTGGAGGGGGTTAGAACTGCTGCTTCTACCAAATACTACCACTGGGTGGAGCAATGATACATAATAGCTGCAATAGGAACACGAATTAAGATATGCACGGTGTGTCCACTCACTGAAAAGTCCATCTGACTAGAAAGAGGATTTCCTTCACGGACACAAGAGCACGTTAAAATTTTGCAATTCAATATCATTATCATTATTACTTATATTTTCTTTTTTCTTTTATTTTCATTCATTCATTTTTTATTTTTTATTTTTTTTTCTCATTATCCAGTAATTTTGGCTTTTTGATGTTTTTTTCACTTGTTTTATTTATAATGGACACTATAGAAATGCAGACCTAGGAAATCTGCTTGTTTGGTGGTTTTTAATAATTAGCACTTTGGAAAGTTTCATGTAAGCATATTAATTGCAATTGCACCTTAGATTGTCTCAGTATGTATCACAATTTTGTTTAGTGTTTTATCCTTTAACTCAACGGATATACTGACTTTTTACACCAGGAATCACTTACTTTGTTTGGTTTTAGCTTTAATGTAAAATGACAGTGTACAAGTAATTTTTGGTTTGGTTTATTTGATAATTACATAATTGATACACTTTGGTAATGCTTATTAATACACGGTGTAATATCTTCTTAGTCTCTAGGATTTTCCAAAGGAAGCACCCTATGTATTTTTATACCACTATGTGTTAGCAGTAGAACAGCGCCATATCTACTTTGTTTTCTTATTACCCACTCTGTTACCTGAAAAGTAGTGGGTCAATTTCAGAGAAATTAGGTGTTTCTCGAATTGTTCTATGAATAGAAGTCTAAATTCTAACCTTAATTTGGTTCATTTAGGCACCAGCCCAGCGTCTGGGTTTGCCTTGTTATTTGCCTCCAATTTTTGATATCAGATAACAGCTGTTCTAGCTTCTACGCCCTCTGCCTCTTAACCCGGGCACCAAATTGTAGCAGGAGCCCTCTAATAAAGGCCTTTTTGGCACACCATAACACAAAGGGATTAGAAACAGAATTGGTATTAAACAAGAAGAATTCAGTTAATTGCTGAGAGATATAGGCGATGTGACTAGGGGAGAGAGGGATTTGAGAGTGTGCACGCCATACATAAGTCAGATTAGGTGTTTTTTCTTCCTGCAATACAATAGAAACTGGGACATGGTCAGACCATGTTATTGTGTGTATTGAGGAAGAGGACACAGATTGTAAAACCATTCTGTCAACCGCAATTAGATCAGTCCATGAATAGGTGTTATGCCTAGAAGAGTGGAAGGTATAGTCACGTTCAGTTGCATGCATACACCTCCTGACATCATAGAGATCGTTGGTATACAGAAGTGGTTGTAGAGTAGGAGGGGGTCTCTTGACTCTAGAGGTTGAGTCCATATGGTGATCCACGGTTAGATTGTAGTCCCCGCAGAGGAGTGCCTTTCCGTAAGGAGAGGATCCTATGAAAGAGTTTCTGTAGGAACTGAACTTGATGCTTATTAGGGATATATAGATTAACAATAGTGTGGAGCTTGTTGTTGAGTTTGCAGATCATTATCAGATACCTGCCTTCAGGATCAGCATGGAGTCCCTGCAGACTAACAGCGATAGTATTCTTGATAGCTATACAGACTCTTTTGTGTTTTGTGGGTGCAGAGGCCATATAGACGTGAAGGTTGGAGCATTAGAGGCTTGAAAATGTGTCTCTTGGATGCACAGAATATCAGATTTAAGCTTTAGGGCTTCTTTCCAAAGGGTTGAGCGCTTAGCCGTGTGGTTCAACCCATTGACATTAAAGGATACAATGTTAATCAACATAGTCTAGAATCAATATTAAATGAGGACAGTACCTTAGTAGACCCTCAATGAGTCTTGGGAGGTAGAGACATTGGTGTCAAGATATCATGGAGGCAGACGTCAGAAGCATATGAGGACAAGATGAGCTGGCTACAGTGCAGGAATGTATCTTACTTCATAAGGTGGACCTTAGACAGTCAGAGGGCGGAGGAAAAAAAAGAAAGGTCAAAAGTATACAATGAGAGAACATCAATGCACAGGTAGTGTAAAAAGGGGGATTCCAACGGAAATCCGCCAGCAGCATGTCTGCACATTACAGTGGGGGTAAACAAGTAGGGTTACAAGCTCCAAAGTAATCCGGGGTTTATGTTGGTCATCTGAAAATAGAAAAGGAGGAGGTGATTACGAGTAGTACTTTTTGTTGCGGCATTTATGAGACACCAGCTTCCAGTTATCTTGGGTGTCTACCTTGGGTGATGGAGGTTGGTGGGAAGGGTCCTGTTCTGGCAGAATGCCCCAGGAATGAAGGCCAGTCCTTCATCCAGGGAGGAGATTGTTGTGGATGTACGCTGGCGCCATCTTGGGCCCAGCTTCGTGGGCGGGAAAAAATGGGGCAGTTATTTAGGCTGGTGAGCCTCCTTGCATTTCTTGCCAATACCTAGGGGTTGGGGGGTCCTCCAGGAGGGTGCTGGTGTCAGCGGTGGTGGACAGAATCGCATTGGGAGTCACTATTACCCGCTATCAGACCGGAGCTCTTCTCCTAAGCTGCCAGTCTTCAACCCAGTAGCCACACCCCCCCAATATGACTCTTTTGAGCCTAACAGATATCTTGGTTGAAATGGATGAGGCATTGTGATTTATTATGAAAGCACTCATGGAGAAATTATTCATCATCATAACCATGTATTCTCTATAGGTAATAAAAGAATACACATTTATAGATAAACTTCCTAAATGCAGTAAATGTAAAAAAATAACTATTAACATCATAACAAACTCATAATTCATTTTGTTCAAGTTATGTTTTCCAGCTTCTCCTCTTTGTGGGAACTATTGTAAGTTATTTGTTTATTCATTTACCTTTATGAAATTGAGGGCTTCAATACAGGAGTGTTAACATCCAAATTTTTCTGGATTTGTAGAAATTCAAACACACAAAAAATTTAATTTCCCCTGGGTTGTATCAGCTTTTAGATAGATTGATTTGAGGTCACTTTGAAATTACTACAAATCTTGGCTGTCACACACACTGATGCTAAAGAAAAGGTTTATGTGGCAAACAGAAGCAACCTATAAATTATTAACAATATATTGTCTCAGGTGGTAAACAGAATGAATACAAAATAAAATGTTCTGAGGAGAGCAGCTTCAAGTCTGTGCACCTTTAGTTATACATGTGCCGAGTTAGTAAAAATACATTTGAATTCACGTGTTAAGACAAAAATATCATTTTTTTTTATATTTCCTTTACCATATTTATATTATGATAAATATAAAAAAATCTATTTTTTTTTTCATTTTTAATTAGAATAAAAATAGCTCATGAATATTTCATATTTGCTCTTGCAATTAGCAGATAGAGCTATATGCAGGCTTTATACTCTGTGAAGGTTTAGATAGCAGCTATTGTGACATTGAGAGATCTGAATGAAAAAAACAAGTTATGCCGCATACACACGACCGGACTTCCCGACAGAAAAAGTCAGATGGGAGCTTTCGGTTGGACATTCCGACCGTGTGTATGCCCCATCAGACTTTTTCTGTCGGCATTTCCAACTGACTCAGATATGGAACATGCCGACGGAGTTTAGCCCGTTGGCAAGTCCTGCTGTGTGTATGCAGCATTAGCGACACTGTTAGGGATTGATTTACTAAGTGTAAATGGGCTGTTCACTTTGGAAAGGAAGATGTACTTTGCTTGGGAAATTTCCCTAGAAGTTAGTAAATGAAGTGAGGTTCTGCTGACTTCCATCGTCCCATAACATGCAAGCAAAAAGGTGTTTGTTTTCTATTTTAATTGCACACGATTGGGTATTCATCGAAAAGGGAGATTTTACTACATTCACCAACCTCCAAGGAAAATTCCCTTGAAGAGTGCAACTCCCTTGCGAAGTGAATAGCCTATTCTACTTTAGTAAATCAACCCCCAAATGTAGACAGTAACATCCTAAATAGTCATATAAGAGAGGCATCCACAATGAAAAATAGCATTACTGGGTTTTTAATTGGTTTTGTAGGCTAAGAATCATTGATGCAGATTGAAAAATTCTCACTGATTAAAAAATACTTTATACAAATTTTAGAAAATATATAAAAGATCAGTTTATACATGTATAAATGTTAAGAATGTAAAATATAACTGACCAAGAACCACTACAATATCCCTTTAAAAGACCTTCATATAAGGCTCCACTCATACCTAGGCGATTTGAATCTCAGGCAGATTCCACAATTGTGGCAAAATGTGGGACGCATTTGCAATGCCATTATTCCTCAATAGCGATTTTGCCGCAATTGTCTTGAAGAAAATAATTATGTACCCACCTCTCTCGGGTAAAGACAATGGACATGGAAAGAAAGACCGTCTGGGACATATGTTATGGGGGTTCAATAGCTGGTTGAAGTTAGCAGATGCTTGGTGATAGAGCCAACAGGCCCACACGTGAGTGAATTTGAAAGGGGTACTGTGGGCTATAAAGAGCTCATTCATTTCTGTGACTTTCTGAATACATTTAAACCAATCGGTGAGTGTTGGGGGGAGGCTCCGTGGAGCCCCATCTTGCTGATATGCACATTCTAGCTGCATTAATAGGATAACAAGATGCAATGCGATTGATTTGTAGTATTCCTTTTTAGAGATTGAGGAGTGGTGAAGGAGGAACTGTACTAGAGTGATGTGCAAACGAGAAAGTCCGGATAGCCGCACTCCAGGAAATAATAATCCAAATTTCTTTATTTTAAAATCAGGAACATATCAAATACAGGAAACCATAGACAGAGTGTACAGATGATAGGCTAACGCCTTTCGCACTTATCCAAGTGCTTACTCATAGCTATGAGCTATGAGTAAGCACTTGGATAAGTGCGAAAGGTGTTAGCCTATCATCTGTACACTCTGTCTATGGTGTCCTGTATTTGATATGTTCCTGATTTTAAAATAAAGAAATTTGGATTATTATTTCCTGGAGTGCGGCTGTCCGGACTTTCTCGTTTGCACATAGCTTCTACTAGCATTAGCCAGCACCTGGAACCTCTCATTTCTGGAGAGTAAGATCAACTTCACACCTGGTGAGATTCAAACTAGTGCGGGGATAACTTTTGCATGTACTAGAGTGATGTTTAAGGTGTAAGTAGTTATCTGGGTAGTGATGGAGTGGACTTCCTTCCAAAAAGGTTGTAGAGTGGGGCAGGACCACAAAATCTACAGAAAGGTACCCATCTCACTACTACATGTACCACACTACACATCTTCCCATCCATTTGTAAGGCTAGGGTATCATAGCTCAGAAGAAAACATTTTATCAAAAAAGTGTTTGGCAGAAATACAGCTATGTAGCCAAAGGTCATGCAGAAATGATGTGGACATTAATAGTCAGGGTTATAGTGGAGAGGGGTTAGGGGTCCGAGTGAGGAGAATATCACTAATGTCTTGCATACCATGTGGAAATTCTGTATGGTAGGGCCATTGAGTGGATGCTTTTTTTAAGTGGATGATTTGTGCGGTGTTAAAATATCAGAATTTATGAATGGTTGAGTTCTTATGATAATTGAATTATATATATAAATATATATATATATATATAAATATATATATATATATCTTCTATGTCGGGAAAAGGTGAAGTTATATAGGTTTTTATACTCATGAAAGTTTATGCTGGTATAGGCTTCGTATGCATTTCTTGGGAGAGATTCATCTCACATATGGATACAATTTAGTGTCGACCATTTTACCTCCCCCATCGTAAGAGATAAGATTACAGTCTTTTCCAAAGACACAAAGTTCCAATATGTTAAGAATATAAGCTGTTTCTTTACTTTACTATATTTCTTGATTAGGATATTTTTAAGAACACTGCATTTTAAATATATGTATACTGATATGTAGGATTTTATATGTTTAAAGGAAATGTATATATTGTAAGTTAAATGATTCTTATTTTAGATATTTTCATATAGTTCATAGCCCCACCCTTAGGAATGTTAGAGGGATTGAATTTCCCGGTCTTTTAAGCTTTTTGGCTCTTTGGAAAAGGTGGGGGTTAATTGAAGGAGTACAGACAGGCTGTGGGGAAAGGGTCACATGCACTGCAGTTCTCCATGAAGACACACACACAGACACACGCACACAGATCTCAAGACATCGAAACTTTTACACACAGACATATCTGATTTAAATTTCATTTTAAGAATAATCTATTTTTGTATACTACATTTTGACATTGTTTTTGTAACATTTTGCTAATTGATCATTAAATCAATTTTGGAGGTTTTACACGAGAACTTAACTGATTTTTCTTGGAACTTTTCTCATCAATATGAATTATTGAAATATTGTTATTAATACAGTAACTACTCGAATTTTACATGCGGTCAGCCATGAAGTCCTGTATAGGGGTATTGAAGCGAAGGTATTTTAAAGCTTGACCCAGGCTTTTGTCTGGGCATGCACATTCCAGTCCACTACTCTAGTTAACTGGCAATCCCAGTAGTAGCGCAATACATCAGGGAGTCCAATTCTTCCCTTCAGTTTGGGTAGAGTTAAGAGTTCTAAGCGTATTCAGGGGCATTTGGATCCCCAAAGGAAGATAGTGGAAGCTTTTCGATAGGTGGAGAAAAACGCTTGGGGCAAATTGATTGTAACTGCCTGCATTAAGTAGAGCAGTCATAGTAGGATATTCACTTTTAATATAGCTGCTCTGCTGAACTAGGAAAAGAGACATTGATTCCAAGTCTGTAAGTCACGTTGTAAGTTTCTGAGAATAGGTTCATAATAGGCTTTCTGCTGAATACCTAGGTACAGAATGGTATCTGATTTCCATGTAAATTGAAAATTGGATTGACAGTAGTTCACGGTTTCTCGTGGTAGGGAAATGTTCAAAGCATACGTTTTTGAGTAGTTGATGTGGAAGTAAGAAATAGTGTTGAAGTGAGCAAAGTCTCTAAGGAGGATTGGGATTGTAACTTGAAGGTTAGTTAAAAAACAGTATATCGCCCGTGAAGGCTGAAAGTCTTAAGTAGAACTAGAGAGGAAGCGAAGAAGGGGTTCTAGCATCAACATGAATAGGATCGGGGACAGGGGGCAATCCTGTCTGGTCCCATAGGAGATAGGGAAGGTATTCGATAGGTGGCTGTTAACCCAAACTTTTGCAGTTGGGGGTAAAGTATAATAAAATAATAAAATGTAGCATACAGTATGTTCTCGGATGCCTAAAGCCTGCAGGACTGCTTTCAAATAGTCCCAGGCCACTCTATTGAATGCCTTCTCCGTATCTAAAGAAAGGAAAAAACCTGGTTGTTTGGAGGAGGTAAGCCAGTGATGTAAATTTAGGGTCTTAATAGTATTGTCCCTGGCTTCTCTGCCAGGGATGACCCAACCTGGTCCTTTGTGATAAGAGAGGAAAGTAGTGGAAGTGGGTAGTTTTCTATGTTTTTTGCAAAGAGTTTGAGGTCAGCATTATGAAGCAAGATGGGTAAATAGTTAACTACGAGTGATGGGTCCTTTCCCAGTTTCGGTATCACTGTAATGTTCATTTCTAAGAGATTATGTGAGTGAGGGGTAAGGGATATTAAGGAATTGTAGGCAGACAAATAGGCATTCAAGATTCATAGCTTCTGACGGCGTTATAGGTTTAGAGCAATACTGATGTAGAAAGTCCATGATGAGGCCTAGATCTGGGGGCTATTGTGTCTCCGATTGTGGTGATAAACTGTAGAGTGCCATGTAATACTGGAAAAACTGACCCGCAATGTCTTCATTGGACACTAGTGAACAGGCATCTCGAATATTGTGCACTGACATGGCTGCCCTTTTGTATTGCAGTGCTCTAGCTAGGAGTTTTCAACACTTATTTCCTTGTTCATAAAAACAGTTTCTGTTTTGAGGGCAAATTTCCATTTCATGGCTTTACCAAGTTCTTCAAGGAGCAAAAATCTGGCTTGGAGTCGCTCTTGGAGGGTTGGGGTGGCGTTGGACTTTTTATGCCCTTATTCAGGGTTTTTTAGTTGGGCAAGCAGTTCTGTAAGGTGGGCTTGATAACCCTTTTTTGTTTTGGCTGCCATGGGGATAAATGTCCCCCAAATGACACCTTTGTGTGCCTCCCATTGTAATAGAGGGGGGGGGGGTGTCTGGGGTGTTATTTTTGAAAAAATGTATGTGGAGAAGTGTGCAAAGTTCAGCCACCCTAGTTTGATCGACTAATAAGGAGTCTAGGCGCCAAACATTAAAATGAGCTTGGCAGTCAGAAAATTACATAGATAGTGTGATCAGATGATGTGTAGCAGGCATGGGGTACTGAAAAAAAGGTGTAGTCACGCTGACCCGGATGGAGGGTCCGCCAAGTATAATGGAGGAGAAAGTTTTGAAGCTGAAGCTTTATGGTTCTCAAGACCTTGTAAGTTAGTGCAGAAGTGCTAGTTGAGGAGTCAAGCAGGGGATTAGGAGGCAGGTTAAAATCTCCCGAAACAAGGATGCCCATTTGAAAAGACGTTAGTAGATTCAACATTGTGTGAAAAAAGGCTACTTGTTTAACATTTGGGCTATATATGTTTGCTAAAGTAGTGGGTTTGTCTCTTGCACAAGTATAATGTCTGTTTTGTGTTTCCGTAAAGACAAGAGTAATTGTGGATGTTTATTAAGGATGTTAGGGCCCCAAGTATTAAATGAAAAAAAAATCAGGGTAGTTAACTGGGCCTTGAGTGTTTTGGGGATCATCTTGTATCAGTATAGAACGGCAAGAGGCAGAGGGGATTATTTCACAGGCTGTGTAATGTAAAGAGGTGAAGAGGAGGTGGTCCGAGGGAGATGGAATATGCAGTGACAGAGAGAGAGAGAGAAACAAAACCCTTGCAGTCAGGGAGGCAGCCCAGAGGTGGTGAAGAACCAGCTAGCCCACCCTAAACCCTAAAAGTAAGGTCCAAAAAAGGTCAGCAGGAGCATTTTGGTGCTGCTATTGCTCAGTATGTGCATGCAGGAGTTACTGTGAGGGAGAATGGGTAGAGTCAGTACTATCTAGTGATCTCCCACTGTACAGATAAGAGTAAGATGCATGTGAGGCAAAAATATCCAAAAGTAGTGCCACAGAATTATATTTTGATTGTTACAAGATTGTTCTCAAGAGTAGGGATGAGTAGAGTGATTTTGGGAAGATTACCAGTTTTCCCTTTACCAAAAATTGTGCTACAATATAACCACGGCACTGCTAAAACTTTTATTTAATACAAAACCTGAAAAAATGCAAACTTTTTGGACTTATACCAACATAAAATAATATTGAAGTCAAATCCTCTTGACCAAACATAGGGGAACCATATTGTCATGTAGGTGTCAGGTCACCTGAGGCCAGGTAACAGAGGCACCCTGTTGGGGTCAAGAGTGCACTGCTGAGTGGACCCTATGGCTGACTGCTGCGGATGGAGCTCTGGGTGGTTCAGGAAAGCAGGTCCTCTGGAGCACCAACACAGATCACTCTTGGAGCTAGAGCATGAGATTTCCCAGGGCATGGAATCTAAGAGCCAGGGCCCCTGATGGTGGGGATGGACTTTGCTGCAGTCTGGCTCCAGGTCACGGCCCCCAGGGTCTCTCAGGTCACGTTCACAGTATACTACTGGAGGATAGAAAGGAAGCAGCAGCCTGGGACAACAAGGATAGTCAGGAGATAAGCCAAAAGGTCAGGGCAACAAACTGATAGGGATAGTCAAAGAGTACGCCAAAGGTCGGGATATGAAGCAGACGAGGACAGTCAAAAAACAAGCCGGTCAGTAAACAGGATCAGGCGTAGGACAAACAGCAATGAGCACACGGAAGCCAAACACACAATATTGATCAGCAAGGCTTGGTCTGAAGTGTACAGGTAATATAGTGTTCCTAATTAGAGGCTAGCGTGGAGCCATGCTTGAGGGAAGATTACTTAAGAATAGAGGTGAACAGCAACTGGCCTCTAAGCTGAACACAACAGAAAGGTGAGCAAACAGACAAGAACACTACAGCAGAGTCATGACAGTACCCCCCTCTTACGAGGTCTCCCCCTCCCCCGCTTGGGCCCAGGCTTTGAGGAAAACCTCAGATGAAACCCCCTCAAAAGACGAGGTGCAAAACCATCAGATGCAGTAGTCCAAGACCTCTCCTCAGGACCAAACCTTTCCCAATGAACAAGGTACTGAAGAATTACAGAGACGGGAATACAGAATTTGACTAACCTCATACTCCTGATTATTATCAGAAACCGGGGCTGCAGTAGGGAGAGGACAGGAGAACTTATTGAGGACTAAAGGCTTTAGAAGGGATGCATGGAAGGAGTTAGAGATTTTGAAGCTTTTAGGATTCTGAAGTTTGAAACAAACCGGATTCAGTTTAGAAGTTATAATGTACGGGTGTCAGAAACCGTGAACCAGACTGAGACAGAAGTACAGTAAGATCACACTTGTTTATTAATAAACATAAAAAGGTAAATAGAGTAAGCGTAGTCAAAGCATAGCCAGAGTCCAGTAACCGGAGCAGGTAATCAGCCAAGCCAGAGTTCTGTAACCAGATCGGGTAATCAGCCAAGCTAGAGTTCAGTAACCAGATCGGGTAATCAGCCAGGCCAGAAGTCAGGGATCCAAGTAGAGGAACAGCAAGCAGGATAAGGAGCCAGAAGGGATGTCAGCAACGCCAATCTTAAACAGGAACGCAGGAGATGGTTTCTTGTGATGTGACCAAGGCGAAGGCAGAGATGAATTGAGCTGGACAGCTTTAAGTAGGCAGGTCAGATGAACAGGATCAGGAACATCTGGGTAACTGTGGAGAGAGATGAGAGCTGGCAATTAGTCGACAGCTAAACGGCCAGCTCAGAGAAGGAAGTGCTGAAACAGCCCTGACAGTACCCCCTCCTCAATGACCCCTCCCCCTCGGAGGACCACCAGGCTTGAGGGGAAAACGTCTATGGAAATCACGGAGGAGGACAGGGGCATGTACATCCGAGGATGAGACCCAGGAGCGTTCCTCCGGACCGTACCCCTTCCAATGCACCAGGTACTGTATGCACCCATGGAACCTACGGGAGTCAACAATGGATTGTACCTCATACTCCTCATGATTCTTAACCTGTATAGGGTGAGGATGTGGCACCGAGGTGGTAAATCGGTTGCAGACCAACGGTTTCAATAAGGAGATATGAAACACATTTGAGATGCGCATACTAGGAGGAAGGTCCAACGCGTAAGCCACTGGGTTAATCCTGCGAAGGGTACGGAAAGACCCAATAAACCGAGGTGCGAACTTCAGTGAGGGAACACGACATCAGAGGTTGCAAGATGACAGCCAGACCCTGTCCCCAACCTGGTAGGAAGGCGAAGGCAGGTGTCTGCAGTCAGCATGGAGTCTGTACCTATCATTAGCACAACGCAAAGCCTCCTGGACTTGTGCCCAAGTGGAATGAAGACCACGGAGATGCTCCTCTAATGCAGGAATAGTCTGCAGAACAAACAAGTCAGGCAACATGGAAGGTTGGAAACCATAATTCGCCATAAACTGAGACAATCGGGAGGCAGAATTCAAGGCACTGTTGTGAGCAAACTCTGCCCAAGGTAATAGGTATGACCAGTTGTTATGATGGTCAGAAATATAGCAACGTAGGAATTGCTCCAAGGACTGATTGGCTCACTCTGCGGCCCCATTAGACTGTGGGTGATAAGCAGAGGAGAAAGCAAGCTGAATTCCCAACTGTGCACAAAAGGCTCGCCAGAACCGGGAGACAAACAGTCCGAGACAATCACCTTGGGTAGCCCATATAAGCGAAAGATCTCCCGAGCAAAAATGGAAGCCAGTTCCTTAGAAGTAGGCAACTTCTTAAGTGGAAAACAATGACATGTCTTTGAGAACTGGTCAACCACCATAAGGATAACAGTATTGACAATGAAATCCATAGACAGGTGGGTCCAGGGCCTCTCTCCATTGGGTATGGGTTGTAGGAGGCCCACTGGAAGGTGTTGTGGAGTCTTACTCTGAGCACACACGGAACAGGCAGCTACAAAGGCAGTTACATCAGCACGTAGACTAGGCCACCAGAATTGTTGGGAAATGGCCCAAATGAGTTGATTCTTCCCAGGTTGGCCAGCTGCCTTGGGAGAATGGTAAGTCTGGAGCATAGCAGTACGGAGACACTCTAGGACAAAGCAACGGTCACAAGGTTTCTCAGGAGGAGCATCGACCTGAGCAGCAAGAATTTTGTCACCCAAAGGAGAAGTAAGACTGGTGCGAACCGTAGCCAGAATACGATCAGGAGGAATCACAGGAACCGGAACCGACTCCAACTTAAAAGTGGAGGAAAATTGTCGTGACAAGGCATCAGCCCTTACATTCTTAGTACCGTGTAAGAAAGAGACAATGTAATTGAAACTTGACAAGAAAAGAGCCCATTGCGCCCTTCTGGGAGAGAGGCGTTTAGCCTCAGACAAGAATGTGAGATTCTTATGGTCAATAAGAATGAGAACCGTCACAGTGGTACCTTTGAGGAGATGTCTCCATTCTTTCAGGGCTAAAATGATCGCCAACAGCTCTCTGTCACCAATCTCGTAATTGCACTCTGCAGGTGACAATTTCTTGGAAAAGTAGCCACAAGGATACATAGCACTCTCAGAGATGGGACGTTGAGACAGAAGGGCGCCAACACCAGTCTCAGAGGCATCAACCTCAAGGATAAAGGGTAACGTAGGATCGGGATGTGCCAACACAGGAGCAGAAACAAAGGCAGCCTTGAGACTCTCAAAGACTTTAATGGACTCCGGAGACCAACTCTGTGGGTTACCGTCCTTTCTGGTCATATCAGTCAGGAGCTTGACCAGAGACAAGAAGTTACGAATAAACTTCTGATAATAGTTGGCAAAACCCAGGAAATGCTGCAGAGGATGTAAACCCATGGGTCAAGGCCACTGTAGGACTGCCAAAAGTCTCTCTGGGTCCATCGAAAAACCAGCAGTGGAAATGACATAGCCCAGGAATTTACCCTGTTCATGATGGAACTCGCACTTCTCCAGTTTACAGTAGAGATTGTTCTCTCTTAGTTTCTGAAGCACATGACAGACATCTGTGTGGTGGCTCTCCCGGGACTTGGAAAATATGAGGATATCATCGAGACAATCCACCACACATAACTGCAACAAATCTGGAGGACATCATTAATAAATTCCTGGAAAACTGCTGGGGCGTTACAAAGGCCAAAAGGCATTACGAGGTACTCATAATGGCCTGTTCTGGTATTAAAAGCAGTTTTCCACTCGTCACCCTCCTTAATCCTCACGAGATTGTAAGCCCCTCTCAAATCAAGCTTCGTGAAAACCGTTGCTCCCTTGAGGTGGTCAAATAACTCAGTAGTCAATGGAATCGGGTAGGCATTCTTAATCGTGAAACGATCGAGACCCCTATAGTCAATACAAGGTCTCAGTTCACTGCTCTTCTTCTTTATAAAGAAGAAACCAGCACCAGCAGGAGATGAGGATTTGCGGATGAAACCTCGAGAAAGTGTGTCTGCAACATACTCCTCCATAGCTTTATCCTCTAAGACCGACAAAGGGTAAACCCGGCCACGAGGGGGTATGGCACCAGGTTGAAGGTCAATTGCGCAATCATATGGCCGGTGTGGAGGCAAGCTACCGGCCTGACCTTTGTCAAAGACATCGCTAAAATCACGGTACTCTTCTGGCAGGGAGGAGAGTGAAGAGGTGCACAGGACCTTGGCTACCTTCCGGAAGCATGTCTCACTACATTGTGATGACCAGGACAGAACCTCAGCACGGAGCCAATCAAAAGAGGGGTTGTGCCTCTGTAACCAAGGATAACCAATAACCAGCGGAAACTTAGGCGAGGAAATAACTTGAAATTGGATTATCTCATAATGAAGCGCCCCTACGGCCATGGACAACGGAACCGTCTCATGAGTCACATGGGGAGGCTGTAGAGGTCTCCCATCAAGAGCCTGAATGGCTAGCGGAGTGTCACGCAGCTGCAGTGGAATCGAGTGTTTTGATACAAAGGCAGCATCAATGAACAGGCCTGCAGCCCCAGAGTCGATTAGAGCCTGTATCACGATAGACAACTTAGCCCAAGAAAGGGTAACCGAAACCAGGGGCTTATCTTTCTGGATAACTGGGGATGACACAATGCCACCTAAGGTCTGTCCATGACAGGACCTCAAGGTTCGGGTGTTCCCAGGACAAGACTTCAAAAAGTGACCTACCTGGCCACAATAAAGGCACAATCTCTCCCTCCTCCTAAAGACTCTCTCATCTGCAGAGAGACGCATGAAGCCCAAGTGCATGGGTTCATCTTCACTGACCAACTCTGTACCAGGAGGCATGGGAGGTGAGGGAGGCACAGGTGTGACTGCAAAGCTCTGAGGCAAATGTACAGGAGGCTTCTGCAAGTGCTCCTTAAAAGAAAGTCTTTCTCTGAGTCTGGAGTCAATGAGGATGGCAAACGAGCTCAAGCTCTCCAGCTCAGTGGGTATATCTCGGGCTGCTATCTCATCCTTGATGGAATCCGAGAGACCATGAGAAAAAGCAGCCACGAGGGCCTCATTGTTCTTAGCAACCTCTGCTGCCAGAGTACGGAACTCAATGGCGTAGTTGGCAACAGTTTTCGTACCCTGTTTGATGGACATAAGGCACTTGACAGCAGAAACGGAGTGTGCAGGAATATCAAATACCCTTTTAAAGGAGGCCACAAACTCAGGGTAACTCAAGAAAACATGTTGTTGTGTCTCCCATAGAGGGTTAGCCCAGGCCAAGGCTCTCTCAGAAAGCAAAGATATCACAAACCCTACTTTGCTTCTGTCCGTGGTCCCTGGGGCAGTATCTCAAAGTATATCTCAACTTGGTTGAGAAACCCTCTGCATTGAACTGGATCACCCCCAAATCACTGGGGAAGCAGGGCGGAACCAGACATACCTCTTATAGAGGTTCTACTGAAGGCGGTACCTGCACAGAGACTGGCGCTGCAGCAGGGACGGCCTACAACTCAGGTTATACCGGAGCAGCCACAGTGGGGGATTCCAGGTGAGCCATGTGACTCAGGAGCATTTGTAACGCCATGGCAAACTGATCCATGTGGTGATCTTGCTCATCCAATCTGGAAAAAATATTACCAACCAGTGGATTGACTGTATCTTCTGAATTCATGGCCTTCGCCTACTGTCTGAAACCATGAACCAGACCGAGACAGAAGTACAGTAAAATCACACTTATTTATTATTAAACATAAAAAGGTAAATAGAGTAAGCATAGTGAAAGCATAGCCAGAGTCCAGTAACCGGAGCAGGCAATCAGCCAAGCTAAAGTTCAGTAACCAGATCGGGTAATCAGCCAGGCCAGAAGTCAGGGATCCAAGTAGAGGAACAGCAAGCAGGATAAGGAGCCAGAAGGGATGTCAGCAAAGCCAGTCTTTAAACAGGAACGCAGGAAATGGTTTCTTGTGATGTGACCAAGGCGAAGGCAGGAATGAAGTGAGCTGGAGATCTTTAACTAGGCGAGACTGACGAGCAGATCCACAACAGTGTTAACTGTGGAGAGAGATGAGAGCTGGCAATTAGCCGACAACTCAGCGGCCAGCTCAGAGAAGGAAGGGCTGAACCAGCCCTGACAACGGGCCAATGAATCTTGGGGCAAACTTCAGAGAAGGAACTCGGAGCTTGATTTTTCTGCTGGAAAGCCAGACTTTGTCCCCAGGCTCTAGAGAAGGCAGTTTATGCCTGTAACGGTCGGCAAAACTTTTGAATTTGCCAGCGGCTGGCCGGAGGGAATCATGAACGTCACCTCAAATAGAATTGAAGGATTCCTGAGCCGTAGCCAAAGCTGGAATGTCTGGATAACAGGTCATAGGAAGAGGGAGCTGAGGGTCTCTTCCATAAACTGTGAAAAAGGGGATCTTCTGAGAACTGATGTTTACATGATTGTTGTGAGAGAATTCAGCCCACAGGAGTAGAGAGGACCAATCGTCATGGTTAGCAGAGATTAAGGTGCAGAGAAAGGCCTCTAACTCCTGATTAAACCTCTCAGTCTGTCCATTGGATTGAGGGTGGTAAGAGGAGGAAAAATACAAGACAATATTGAGGGATTTGCAAAAGGCTTTCCAAAAACGAGAAGTAAATTGAACACCCCTGTCGGAAACAATATGAGAAGGAACCCCATGGAGGCGGATGATTTCTTGAACAAAAATGGGAACCAAAGCAGGAGCAGAAGGGAGACCAGGAAGGGGAACAAAATGAGCCATCTTAGAGAACCGATTGATTACCACCCAAATGACTGTATTATTCTCAGACAGTGGAAGATTGGTGATAAAATCAATGGCAATGTGAGACCAGGGCTCCTTAGGAATTGGCAAGGGCATGAGAAGACCAGCAGGAGCTTGTGTGGAGGATTTAGACTGAGCTGGGACATGACAAGCCTTAAGTAGTCCTTGACATCCGAGTGGAGAGTAGGCCACCATTAGTGGCGACTGATGAGCAGGAAGGTTTAGAGTAACCCAGCATGACTTGCCACCTTGGAATCATGTCCCCAGCGGAGGATCTTAGCTCTTAGCTCAGTGGGGATGAAGGTCTTGCCAGGAGGAATTTTTGACTCCAGGGTGGTGGAATAGGCAAGGTGCAAGAATGCACTAGGTCAGAAGGTTCAGGGGTGGGCTTCTCATAGAGAGTGCATCAGCCTGACTGTTGCAGGAACCAGGTTTGTACGTAATTGTAAGATTAAGGTTGAATATTGTTTTTATTGATTTTTTTTTCAAGAAAACAATAATATAAGAAAACCAGTATTAAGGGGGAGAGGGAACAGAATAAAGAAAAGGGAAAGGGGGTTGAGATGGGGAAGGTGGTCCACACCTTTCCCCCGTAGTACAAAATAGTATAACTTCAGGTATACATAAGTGCTTAAAACAGATTTTCATAGAAAAATATCTCTCTGTGCAGTGTCTTCTCTCTCTGGACACCGCCCGGAACTTGTTACTTACAATCAAACTGTCTTATGGGGGAGGGTATGGGGGAAGGAGTATAGTAGGGGATGGGAGAACCAGGAAGGGAAAAAAAAAGGGGGGGGGGGGTGGGACTCAGCATTATAGGACATATTTTGTGCTATAGGAAATTGTCAGAGACATGTACATTTGAACCCAAAATAACAATAACTTTTAACAATAAAGATGTCATCTCCCTCCAACATTGTGTAGTATAGGGCTTAGTCCTCATACAGAAATTCTGCTGAGGAGGAGGTCCGATGAGGAGTGGTGGAGCCAGAGGGACCACAGCAGTTTGAATTTTTCACAGGTATCATCTATCTTTGCCTGTAACTCCTCCATGAGCATTATGTCACTGAGGATGTCTATCCATCTGGTAATAGAGGGAATGGTGTCCTTTTTTCAATACAGAGAGATGACATGACGAGCTGTGGATAGGAAGAATCTGAGGAGATTCTTCTTGTGAGATTGGACTGGTCCTGGGAGGATGGATAGAAGAGCCGCTAAAGGGGATGGTGTTAAGGAGGCATGATATATACCATTGTAAATACTGAAAACTTTGTCCCAGAATGGGCGGACCCTGTCGCACTCCCACCACACATGAATATATGAACCCTTTCCTCTGTGACAGCGCCAACATATATCTGAAGTAGCTGGATACATCTTGTGTACCGTGACTGGATCTCTGTACCAACGTGATAATAATTTGTAATTCTTCTCCTGTGTGAATCCTGATCTGGACGATTTATGTGTAAGTGTGAATGATGTGGACCATTGTTCTGGGGATATCTCTATGCCCAGGTCCCTTGACCACTTTTGTATGTAATTAGGCAGAGAATTGCATATGTGGGACTGTATGTCTCTATATAGCAAAGATAGGGTATGTCTGGGGGTCTGAGAGAGACTACACATATCCTCAGAAGTCGTAAGTGGTCTGTGGACCTGTTCTGAAAGATGCAGTATCCTGCTGTGTTGAGTCAGGGATATTATGGAGAGCCAGTCTATCGGAATGGATGACTGACTATCTGGTGGAGGTTGGAATTGACCTGTAGAGGGGTGAACGAACTGTCTGGCTGTAGGCCACTGTTCCCGCATGTATGAGCCACATTGTCCTCTGGAGATATAAGTCGGAATTAATGGATTGTCGAATAGAGAGGTGAGAGGGCTAGGGTCAGTGGATAGGGTGAGTTTGTTATGTTTGCTATACCATAAGGTGAGCGCTGCGGTTGTCATGGGAGAAACCCCAATTATTGTGCGAAATTTAACATTATATCCCCAAAGAAGGGCATGAAGGTCTACCTGTGCCATGTCTTGCTCTATAATCATGGATGGTTTGGTTAAGGTTCTCGGTAACCATTCAAGGAGTCTCGAGATTATGGCAGAGGTATGGTATAACTGAAAGTCCAGAAGGCCAATGCCTCCTCGAATTTTGGGGGTACATAAGATTTTGTGCTTAAGTCTGGAAGGGTGGTGTTGCCATATGTACTTGACCGATAGGGAGCGAAGCGAGAGGAAGAATGCGTTGGGTAGGAGTATGGGTAATGTTTGAAATAAATAGAGCAATTTAGGTAGAATGTCCATTTTGAGGACATTTATTTGCCCCCACCATGTAAGCTTGACATTATGCCAGGATTCTAGAGAACATCGGATTTTTGTCAACAGAGGACTATAATTCAAGGTGTATATGTTTTGTAAGTCTTTAGGGATCTTTGTCCCCAAATACTTAACCGAGCGTGATTGCCAGTGGAAAGGAAATTTTCCCTGAATAAGGGCTACAGCTTTCGGTGCAAGAGAGATGTTTGGGGCTTCTGTTTTGGCATTGTTTAATTTGAAGTTGCTATGCGTTCCGAAGCGTTCAAGCTCCAGCAGAATGGCAGAGATGCTAACTTGTGGCTGAGTGACATATAAAAGCAAGTCATCTGCATAAAGCGATAATTTGCGGGGGGCTGAGGGTGTGGGGATCCCGTAAATAGAGTCATTACAGCGAATGGCTTGGGCCAGATGTTCAACAACGAGCGCAAACAATAACAATGATAACGGGCATCTCTGCCTTGTGCCATTTCTTATCCCGAAGGCCTCCGAGGACTCACCGTTGGCTGTTACTTTTGCCAAAGGAATTGGAGTATAGTGATATTATTTGGTCAATATCCATGGGCCTAGGCCTGTTTGATGTAGGAATGCCTGTAAGAAGGGCCAGCTCACTCTATCGAAAGCTTTCTCGGCGTTACACGCCAGTAAGCAGGTGGGCATATTGTGGTGTTTGGCATAGGATATGAGGTGTAGAGTTTTTGTGGTGTTATCCCTAGATTCCCGGCCCGGAATAATTTTGGAGATGAGCTTGAGATCGATGTTCAATAGAGATATGGGCCTATAATTGCTGCACTGTGAATGGTCTTTTCTGGGTTTGGGTAGTACTACTATCTGGGCCTGGAGGAGTTGTGGTGGTAAAGCATGTGTCTCGTCCACTTCCTCAAATGCTCGTGCCATGATTGGGACTAGTTGTTGCACAAACATTTTATAAAACTGAGGAGTATATCCATCTGGGCCTGAACTCTTGCAAATCTTAAGACTTTTGATTGTGAGCAAAAAGTCAGAGGAGGTTATGGGTTGTTCCAGAGTGTTCGCTTCTGAAGGAGATATTCTAGGTAATGCTGTGTCCTGTATATATTGGTGAAGGTCCGAGGAGGGTGATGAAGTGTGTGTCTTGGGTGGAAGGAGGTTGTAAAGCGAGGAGTAGAAATCCTTGAATTCAGAAATGATTTCGGAGTTCTTGTATTTCTTTTGTTGGGATGGGGAAACAATGTGGGGGATGTTTTGTCTCCATTGTCTAGGGTCAATAACCCGTGCTAAGTGTTTCCCACATTTATTAGCTTGGGAGTAGTGAATGTGGCGTCCGTTATTGGAGGTGCAGTAGGTCCCGCCTTGCGTTAGAGAGTTCAACTAACATTTTGGGGTCTAAAGTGCATTTGTGTGTGGTTTTGAGAGAGGCAATCAGGGAGAAGAGGCGATGTATGTCCTCTGTGCAAGCTTTTTTCAGTCTGGAGCCATGTTGAATGAAAATTCCTCGTAACATGCATTTCAAAGTTTCCCATTTATTCATGGCAGGTGTCTCGTCTCGAATGTGGGTCTGGACAAAGTCTGTAATGGCTTTAGACACTGCAGCAGTGCACACAATGTCATTCAGTAGGTTATCGTTCAGTCACCAAGTGTTTCGTCGTGCGCGTTGTGGTATTCTACCAAGGGTTACGTGTACAGGAGCGTGGTCTGACCATAATTTCAGGCCAATCCCGCAAGAAGGGTTTAGATCCAATTATGTTTGTGAAAGAAAAATGTCATCTATCCTGCTGTAGGATTTATGTGCAGGGGAGTAATATGTGTAGGGTGTAGGAGTCGCCATGTGCCAACTAGGAATAACTCCGTTAGGATGAGGAAGGTGTGATGTGTGACTTACCAGTGGACGAGCCCAGTCTCAGGATGAGGGGGATATTGAAGTCACCCCCTAAGATTAAATTGGGAGTCCCAAAGGCCTTCAGGCGGGCTTTCACAGAGGAAAGGAAGTAGAGCTGCTCCTGATTCAGAAGATAAACATTGGCGATTGTAAAAACAGTCTGTAAATATTGCAATTTCAAAAACAAGAATCTGCCCTTCGGATCTATGTCAGTATCGAGCACCTCTGGGGCGAAGGAGCTGTGGAAGGCCACTGAAACCCCTTTTGTTCTAGATATGGGATTAGTGCTGTGAAACCATGTTGTAAAGTGTTTGTCTGGGAGTGATGGGACTGTGTCCCAGTGAAAATGAGTTTCCTCTAATAATAGTATTTGCGTTTTGGCTTTGTGGAAATGATGAAGTATTTGTCTGCATTTTTCAGGTGTGTTAAATCCTCGACATTTTAGCGAGGATTAGGGATGAGCCGAACACCCCCCGGTTCGGTTCGCACCAGAACCTGCGAACGGACCGCAAATTCGCACCAACGTTCGAACCCCATTGAAGTCTATGGGACTCGAACGTTAGAAATCAAAAGTGCAAATTTTATAGGCTATTTTTCATGGTATTGTCCTAAAAAGGGTTTGGGGACCTGAGTCCTGCCCCAGGGGACATGTATCAATGCAAAAAAAAGTTTTAAAAACTTACTTTTTTTCGGGAGCAGTGATTTTAATGATGCTTAAAGTGAAAAAAAAAAGTGAAATATTAATTTAAATATCGTACCTGGGGGGGGTGTCTATAGTATGCCTGTAAAGTGGCGCATGTTTCCCGTGCTTAGAACAGTCCCTGCACAAATTGAAATTTTTAAAGTAATAAAAGTCATTTAAAACTGTTTACGGCTTTAATGTAATGTCCGGTCCCGGTAATATAGATGAAAATCAGTGAGACAAACGGCATGGGTACCCCCCCAGTCCATTACCAGGCCCTTTGGGTCTTGTATGGATATTAAAGGGAACCCCGCACCCAAGTTAAAAAAAGGAAAGGTGTGGGGCCCCAGGCCCTCTGAACAGCAGTATACAGGTGGTGCAAACAAGACAGGGACTGTAGTTAAGTGGAATCTGTTTGTAATTTTGAACTGGTACATTTTTAAAGTGTAGCTCCAGCCAAAAAATCTATTTTTAAGCTTTTTGGAAAACATAGGGTAGGGTTATCACCCCTGTGACATTTGTTTTCCTGTCTGTGCACCTCTTCAGAAGATTTTACCTCACTTTCTGTCCCAATGACAAATGTTTTTTGACAATTTGGGGTTTTTAGTGAAACAAGGATTGGTCATAAAGCATCAGTGGAGAGGAGACATGTTTTTCCCATATTAACTCTTATAGGGCGTACACACGGTCGGACTTTGTTCGGACATTCCGACAACAAAATCCTAGGATTTTTTCCGACGGATGTTGGCTCAAACTTGTCTTGCATACACACGGTCACACAAAGTTGTCGGAAAATCCGATCGTTCTGAACGCGGTGACGTAAAACACGTACGTCGGGACTATAAACGGGGCAGTGGCCAATAGCTTTCATCTCTTTATTTATTCTGAGCATGCGTGGCACTTTGTCCGTCGGATTTGTGTACACACGATCGGAATTTCCGACAACAGATTTTGTTGTCGGAAAATTTTATCTCCTGCTCTCCAACTTTGTGTGTCGGAAAATCCGATGGAAAATGTCCGATGGAGCCCACGCATGGTCGGAATTTCTGACAACACGCTCTGATCGGACATTTTCCATCGGAAAATCCGACCATGTGTACGGGGCATAACAGGAGAAAATTTCCCTTCCTAGGGGTAGATTTCATCTCACTTCCTGTTGTCTCCTTCCGTTTGCAAGTAGGAGTCGTTTGTAAGTTGGATGTTTGAAAGTAGGGGCCTGCCCTATATATTCTGCAGAAATTGGGGCCTTAGGTGTTGGTGTTGCCACAACACTGTAAGCCCACAAAGTTACTCTTGGTGGGCGCAGGAATGGGCTCTGCTGTGAAATATTAGAGCAAGAATTGTAATTACATACCCCTGTTGAAAAGGGTCAGAAAAATTGGGCCTTTGGTGGTGGTGGTGCTGGTGCCACAATACTGTAGTTCTCACAGTTACTCTTGGTGGGCACAGAAACGGGCCCTGCTGTGAAATATTAGATCAAGAATTGTAATTACATGCACCTGTTGAACAGGGGCAGAAAAATTGGGCCTTTGGTGGTGGTGGTGGTGTTGCCACAACACTAAGTCCTCACAGTTACTCTTGGTAGGAGATGGAACGGGCCCTGCTGTGAAATATTAGATCAAGAATTGTAATTACATGCACCTGTTGAACAGGGGCAGAAAAATTGGGCCTTTGGTGGTGGTGGTGTTGCCACAGCACTGTAAGTCCTCACAGTTACTCTTGGTGGGCGCAGAAACGGGCCCTGCTGTGAAATATTAGATCAAGAATTGTAATTACATGTCCCTGTTGAACAGGGGTAGAAAAATTGTGCCTTAGGCACTGGTGCCACAACACTGCAACCCCTCACAGATACTCTAGTTGGAGCGCAGGAATGAGCCCTCCTGCAAAATATTGCATCAAAAATTGTAATTACACGCCCCTATTAAACAGGGGCTGAAAAATTGGGCTTTAGGGACTGGTGCAGGTGCCACAACACTGCAACCCCTCACAGATACTCTAGTTGGAGCACAGGAACAAGTCCTGCTGCAAAGTATTGCATCAAAAATTGGAATTACACGCCCCTGTTAAACAGGGGCTGAAAAATTGGGCCTTAGGCACTGGTACTGGTGCCACAACACTGCAACCCCTCACAAATACTCTAGTTGAGTGCAGCAACGAACCCTCCTTGCAAAATATTGCATCAAAAATTGTAATTACACGCCCCTGTTAAACAGGGGCTGAAAAATTGGGCCTTAGGCACTTATGCTGGTGCCACAACACTGCAACCCCTCACAGATACTCTAGTTGGAGCACAGGAATGAGCCCTGCTGCAAAGTATTGCATCAAAAACTGTAATTACATGCCCCTGTTAAACAGGGGCTGAAAAATTGGGCCTTAGGCACTGGTGCTGTTGCTACAACACTGCAACTCCTCACAAATACTCTAGCTGAGTGCAGCAACGAACCCTCCTTGCAAAATATTGCATCAAAAATTGTAATTACACGCCCCTGTTAAACAGGGGCTGAAAAATTGGGCCTTAGCCACTGGTGGCAGCACCCAGAACCAAAAATATTCTTACAAGCTATCAGCATGATCATTGAAGAGGAAGAGGATAGTCACTCAGCATAACAGGATAGTCACTCAGCATCAGCATAGGCAGTCTTGAAGGGATCTGACATTTCAAAAAAATGTATTCGGTTACATCAGCATCAGGTGCTTGGTAGCTGGTGGTGATCCAAGACTGATTCATTTTTATTAAGGTCAGTCGATCGACCGAGTCGGTGGACAGGTGCACCCTGTGATCGG
Organism: Aquarana catesbeiana; assembly: GCF_042186555.1. Lineage (NCBI taxonomy): Eukaryota > Metazoa > Chordata > Amphibia > Anura > Ranidae > Aquarana > Aquarana catesbeiana. Next base: position 462,161,382 of record NC_133324.1, on the reverse strand, counting down.
TTACAAAACCTCCAGCAGCACTGAATGTGCGTTCCGAAAGAATGCTGGATGCAGGACAGGCCAGTAGCTCAATTGCATACTGTGCAAGCTCTGGCCAGTGATCCATCCTCAAGACCTAGTAACCCAGAGGATTTAGGTGGGAAAGGCGTCCAAGTCAGATCTTACCCCTAGGTATTCCTGCACCATGTAAAACAGACGCTGGTGACGGTTGCTGGAACAGATCATACCTTGGGGCTGCAGACTAAAAAATTGTCTGAACACATCAGTCAGACGGCCACCTTCTCCACCGCTCCTTCTTTGACTGACTGAAGCCTCAGCAACACGTGGTCCAGGAACAGGAGTTTGTAACCTCCCAGTCTCTGGGAACACGTCGCACAGACCTTTCTGCAAGGCCTCCCGAAGATGTTTCAACCTCTGCTCCCTCTGCGATGGCAAGATAAGGTCCACAACCTTACTCTTGTAACGTGGATCAAGGAGGGTTGCCAGCCAGTATTGATCCTTATCCTTAATACCATAAATACAAGGATCCTTCCACAGGCTTTGCAGGATCAGGAAGGCCATGCAGCGTAGATTTGCTGAGGCATTCGGTCCGAAGTCCTCTGGGTCACTAAGAACGACATGATTCGCAGCCACCTCCTCCCAGCCACGTACAAGTCCATGGGTTTCTTAGGACTGTAAATGATCCCTTAAAGACTGCTGCTGATGCTGAGTGCCAGGCTCCACCTCCATGCTGACACAATTCTCCTCTTCCTCCTCCTCCTCCTCCTCTTCCTGTGTGATTGGTGGGCATGTAGGAACACTGTCTGGATAAAGGGGGCCTTGAGAGCTAAGGAAGTCCTCCTCTTCCTGCCTCTGTTCTGCCTCAAGTTCCCTGTCCATTATTCCACGCAGTGTGTGCTCCAACAGGTGGACAAGGGGGACAGTGTCACTGATGCAAGCACTGTCACTGCTCACCATCCTCGTGGCCTCCTCAAATGGTGACAGGACAGTGCATGCATCCCTGATCATGGCCCACTGGCGTGGGGAAAAAAAAAACAAGCTCCCCTGACCCTGTCCTGGTGCCATAGTCACACAGGTACTCATTGATGGCCCTCTGCTGCAGCCGCTGCAGCATGGCCAACGTTGAGATCCACCTGGTGGGCATATCACAGATTAGGTGGTTCTTGGGCAGGTTAAATTCCTTTTGGAGGTCTGCCAGCCAAGCACTGGCATTATATGACCTGTGGAAATGCACAGAGACTTTCCGGGCCTGCCTCAGGACATCCTGTAAGCCCGGGTACCTGCCCAAGAACAGCTGCACCACCAAGTTAAGGACGTGAGCCAAACAGGGCACATGGGTCAGTTGTTCCTGTCGGAGGGCAGAGAGGAGGTTGGTGCCATTGTCGCAAACCACCATTCCTGCCTTAAGCTGGCATGGCATCAACCACCTCTGAACCTGCCCCTGCAGAGCTGACAGAATATCCACCCCAGTGTGGCTCCTGTCCCCCAAGCACACCAGCTCAAGCACCGCATGGCATCTTTTGGCCTGCGTGCTTGCGTAGCCCCTTGAATGCCTACGGAGCACTGCTGGTTCCGAAGACAAATCAGCACAGGAAGAGGCCATGGAGGAAGAAGAAGAGGAGGGGGTGGAGGAGAGAGGTGTGGCAGAATCACCACTAGTAGTATTTTGGAGGCGTGGTGGTGGAACAACCTCCAACACTACTGCACCCTGTCCTGCATCCTTCCCAGCTGCCAGAAAAGGTAATAGGTATGATAGAACTACGTGCAGGTTGAGTGCAAAGTAGAGTTGGGAAAGGTGTCTTAGGGAGCAGTACGTTAGTTTGGTGTATTGCATATGACTGAACATGTTGTTGCTATCTATAGGGAGACTGCTCCCTCTAGTGTCCATTTTGGGGTAAAGGTAATGGGCACTACTGATTAAAACTAAAATGTATTTCAAATACAGAGGCAGTGAAGACTCTGCTAACCCTATTGTGGGGAACGTGTTTGGTCTGACCAGAGGAGCTCCGCCCCCATCCTATTTGTGTCTAATTATGATAAAACATTTCAAACAGCACCGTAATCTAACTAAATTATTATTAAGTGAGCTAGAGGTGGTATTCACAGGGTCACAAAATATCTAAATTACAACTGTGCATATGATAACAAATACAGTGGGGACAGAAAGTATTCAGACCCCCCTAAATTTTTCACTCTGTTATATTGCAGCCATTTGCTAAAATCATTTAAGTTCATTTTTTTTCCTCATTAATGTACACACAGCACCCCATATTGACAAAAAACACAGAATTGTTGACATTTTTGCAGATTTATTAAAAAAAAAAATGAAATATCACATAGTCCTAAGTATTCAGACCCTTCATATATTTAACTCAGGTGCTGTCCATTTCTTCTGATCATCCTTGAGATGGTTCTACACCTTCATTTGAGTCCAGCTGTGTTTGATTATACTGATTGGACTTGATTAGGAAAGCCACACACCTGTCTATATAAGACCTTACAGCTCACAGTGCATGTCAGAGCAAATGAGAATCATGAGGTCAAAGAAACTGCCTGAAGAGCTCAGAGACAGAATTGTAGCAAGACACAGATCTGGCCAAGGTTACAAAAAAATTCTGCTACACTTAAGGTTCCTAAGAGCACCGTGGCCTCCATAATCCTTAAATGGAAGATGTTTGGGATGACCAGAACCCTTCCTAGAGCTGGCCGTCCGGCAAAACTGAGCTATGGGGGAGAAGAGCCTTGGTGAGAGAGGTAAAGAAGAACCCAAAGATCACTGTGGCTGAGCTCCAGAGATGCAGTCAGGAGATGGTTGAAAGTTGAAAGTTGCTAAAAAACACCTGAAGGACTCCAAGATGGTGAGAAATAAAATTATCTGGTCTGATGAGACCAAGATAGAACTTTTTGGCCTTAATTCTAAGCGGTATGTGTGGAGAAAACCAGACACTGCTCATCACCTGTCCAATACAGTCCCAACAGTGAAGCATGGTGGTGGCAGCATCATGTTGTGGGGGTGTTTTTCAGCTGCAGAGATAGGACGACTGGTTGCAATCGAGGCAAATATGAATGTGGCCAAGTACAGGGATATCCTGGATGAAAACCTTCTCCAGAGTGCTCAGGACCTCAGACTGGGCCGAAGGTTTACCTTCCAACAAGACAATGACCCTAAGTACACAGCTAAAATAACGAAGGAGTGGCTTCACAACAAATCCGTGACTGTTTTTGAATGGCCCAGCCAGAGCCCTGACTTAAACCCAATTGAGCATCTCTGGAGAGACGTAAAAATGGCTGTCCACCAACGTTTACCATCCAACCTGACAGAACTAGAGAGGATCTGAAAGGAGGAATGGCAGAGGATCCCCAAATCCAGGTGTGAAAAACTTGTTGCATCTTTCCCAAAAAGACCGTATTAGATCAAAAGGGTGCTCCTACTAAATACTGAGCAAAGGATCTGAATACCATGTGATATGTGATACCATGTTAGGACCATGTGATATTTCAGTTTTTCTTTTTTAATAAATCTGCAAAAATGTCAACAATTCTGTTTTTTTCTGTCAATATGGGGTGTTGTGTGTACATTAATGAGGAAAAAAATTTACTTAAATGATTTTAGCAAATGGCTGCAATATAACAAAGAGTGAAAAATTTAAGGGAGTCTGAATACTTTCTGTCCCCACTGTATATAAAACAAGTAACTTATAACACGTGCAAAACATTTGAAACGTAACCCTGAGGACAGCTGTAGAAGCTGACGAGTCCATCTCTTGCCCTCTTCTGGGGAGAACGACCATCTGTGAGGGTTACTCGCCTCTCCTGGGATCCCGGGTCAGAGAGGGAAAAAAGGGACAAAAACAGGGGAGAAAAAATCAAGTCACAGATTAATTGAGAGGATAAGATTCCCAACGGCCAGTGGGGAAGGAGGTGTTTCATCCTGCAGGGGATTTGGAAGTGACCGAGAGCGTTGATTTTTGGATTGCTTTTCCCATCCAGAGGAGAGAGGGAGGCTTGGAGTTGCTGATCTGAGGGGCCATTCTGGAACCTGGATTTGTGGAAGTTCAAAAGTACCCAAGAAGTTAGCCAGGTGCCCAAATGTACGGAAGATAGCCGACTTGCCATTGTGGGATGCAGAGAGTTGGAATGGGAACCCCCACCTGTATTTGATCTGCTTAGCGTGTAAGGCATCTGTTACTGGTTTCAGGGCTTTCCACATGAGCAGGGTCTGTCTCGATAGATCTGTCAGGAGCATGACAGGAGTGTCATTGAACAAAATGGATTCCTGGGAACTAGCTGCCTGCATAATGTCAGATTTCACATTAAAAAAATGTATGCGGCAAATTACATCTCTGGGGTAAGCTGGATTGGGGTTGTGGGGTCCCAGGGATATGTGGATCCTGTCTATTTCAAGTGATGTCTCTTTGGGCTTATTCAGCAACTGGTTAAACATAGTGGTGGCCGCCATTGCTAAATCTTTATTTTGCACTGATTCTGGCAATCCGCAGATGCGGATATTGTTGCGACGGCTTCTGTTCTCTTGGTCGTCCAGACCATAGAACAGTTGTTGGACTTGGTTGGTGTGCTCTTGCAAAATGTGCTCATGCTCTGAGATTCTGGAGGCTGATTCCTCTACAGAGGTCTCAATATCTTCTATTCGGTGGTCTATGTCTTTGTGGAGATCACTGATCTCCCTCCTGTATGATCTCTCCAGCCTGCTGATGTAGGATTCAATGTCCTGCTTTGTGGGGAGGGCCTTAATGTAGGCCTTCATGTCCCAGCTTTCTCCCTGGCTGTGGTGAGTAGGAGAGGGGCTTCTAGAGTGCGGGGGATTCCTTGGGCAATGGGTTTCTGGTTCTGGGGACCGGGGTGAGTGAGGGGGGTGTGCGGTCTGTACCCTGGAGGCAGTGTGTGTTGCCTGCGCTGCCGCTGAACAGGTCGCCACCATCTTGGAAGCCGGCGTGGCCTTGTTGTTCGGTCCCCTCGTGGGGAAATAACTGCCTATTTCTTGCTCATTCAGGAGGCCGATGGGTGCTCTGTTGGTGGTGCTGTGTGCCGTTTGTGGGAGCTATCAGGCGTCTGTCCTCTCCATGCGCCAAGCCACGCCCTTTAATCATAAAATTAAAAGGGAGAAGAAAAGGCTCCACCTGGCCTATCTGGGATTCAAACATTTGGCATTCTGTAAGTACTGCAGATTTTTATGATCAGTGAAAATTGTTATGGGGTGAGGGGAACCCTCCAAGAGAAGACGCCACTCCTCTAACACCAATTTAATTGCAAGAAGTTCACCAATAGTATAATTTTTCTCTGCCTTAGAAAGCACGTGGTTGACGTTTCTTCTCAAAGTACTGAAGAACAGCTCCCACCCCCACTGAAGAAGCGCCCACTTCAACAAAAAAATGGATCCCCAGGGATAGGTCTCCTCAAGAGAGGTCCAGAAACAAAAGCCTGTTTCAAATCGTGAAATGCAGAGACAGCTTCAGGGGTCCACTCCTTGGCATTCGCACCCTTCATGGTCAAGGCAATAATAGGCACAGCAATGGAAGAGTAATTCTTAATGAACAGCATATAATAATTTGTGGACCCAAGAAAGTGCTGTGTGGCCTTGAGGCTGGCAGGAAGAGGCCAGTTGGTATTGGCCGAGACATTTCCAGGATCCATATGAAGACCCAAACTAGAGACAAAGCATCCCTAAAACAGGACCTCAGAACATTCAAAAGAACATTTCTCCAGCTTGGCATACAGTTTATTCTTTCTAAGGTGCTGAAGTATAAACCAGTTTCTGTGGACAAGCAGATTTTCCGAAAAGATGAGAATGTCATGCAGATAGATGACAACCAACAAAATGATACAGCAGATCCCTGAAAATTTCATTGACAAAGTTTTGGAACACAGCTGGGGCATTACACAAACCAAAAGGCATAACCAAGTATTCGTAATGCCCATCCCTAGTGTTAAACGTGGTTTTCCATTCATCACCTTTCCGTATCCGGACAAGATTGTATACACCTCTGAGATCCAACTTGATAAAAATGGAGGCACCTTTCAACCTGTCAAATAGTTGCGATATTCAGGGTAAGGGATATCGATTTTTGACTGTCACCACGTTTAAGCCTCGATAGTCAATGCAGGGTCTTAAAGTACCATCTTTTTTTTGCAATGAAAAAGAACCCTGCTCCCGCAGGCGATGAGGATTTCTGGATGAACCCCCTCACTAGATTCTCAGCGACATACTCTGACATGGCCTGGGTCTCTGGAAAGGACAGAGGGTAGGTATGGCACCTGGGCAGGGTTGCTCCGGGAACAAGTTCGATAGCACAGTCAAAGGGCTTGTGAGGAGGAAGCACCTCAGCTGCTTTTTGCAAAACAGATTGAGGAAATCGTTATATGCAGCGGGAAGAGCAAAAGATACAGATATGGTTGCAACGGGAAGTCTCTCCTTGGGGGCAACCTTGAGTAGGCAGGACAAGAAACAGGAGGGATCCCAAGCCAGGATCTGCCCAGAAGCCCAGTCCACATGTGGAGCGTGGCACTGTAGCCAAGGAAGGCCCAATACAAGGTGGGTTGAGGCCTTAGGTAGGATAAGGAAGGATATCCACTCCTGGTGGAGTATCCCTACCAACATCTTAACAGGGAGAGTCTGGAGGCAGATAGGGCACCCTGGAAGAACAGTGCCATCAATTGCCGAGACCACCAGTGGTGTTGTGAGGGGCGAAAGGGTAAGCTTCATAGAAGATGCAGTTCTCCAGTCCATAAAATTGCCAGCAGCCCAGATCGATTGAGAGGAAGTACCTACATGAAGGGGGCACCGAAAGAAGAAGATGAGATGGTGATATTTCTGGGTCCAATACTCCACCTTTCAGATCTATCTGTTTCTCAGACGAAGCGAGCAGGAGTGACGAAAATGCCCCTTGCCCCCACAATAGAGACACAGGCCCAGAATTCTGCACCTAGCACATTCCTCTGGGATTAGCCTGGTCCGGCCCAGCTGCATAGATTCCTCAGCTGGCAGAAGATGCTCCACGGGACTTAGGGAGGGGAGATCAGGCTGACTAGGGACAAGGAAGTGCTGGCGTCTTTTCTCTAGGGACCTCTCCTAAAAAGCATCTATTGATCTGGTTACAAAAGGAGATGACATTGTCCAGACCGGTGGGGATGGTTCTTTCCGTTAATTCCTCCTTTACTCGGTCAGATGTAAAAAAGTTATATATAAAATTAGTTGCGTGCTCCCTCCCAATGTAACTAAACTAAAAATAAAAAATTGCTGCTGCTGTCACCTATGTGTTCCCACAAAAAAAGAATATAAAATGAGTAAATGTGACAGCGCTGCATAAACACTAAAAATAAATTATAAACAAACTATCACAGAATAAATTTGAATGAAATAAAATAAAATAAGGTCAACAAAGTCCATTAGTGACAAATAAGTGAAGAAACAGCAGCATAGTGGGAGGATATTGCACCTGAGTGTTTTCTGTCCCCTGAGAGCCTAATAGGAATTGTCGAGGACCAGTGTGGAACATCCCTTAAAGGAGAGTTGGACTGTTTGCAACATGCGAACAGGCAAAAAATTTGTTTGAACACGGGAACACAGTTAAAGTCTATGGGACACGAACATGAAAAATCAAAAGTGCTAATTTTAAAGGCTTATATGCATGGTATTGTCTTAAAAAGTGTTTGGGGACCTGGGTCCTAACCCAGGGGACATGTATCTATGCAGTTTGAGAGCAAAATGACATTTCTAAAGGAGAAAAAGTCATTTAAAAGTATTCGTGGCTATAATGAATTGTTGGTCCCGACTCCCGACAATACACATACAAGTTCATTGATAAAAACAGCATGAGATTCCACCACAGGGGTACCCCAAACCAAAATTTAAAAAAAAATGCGTGGGGGTCCCCCCAAATTCCATACCAGGCCCTTCAGGTCTGGTATGGATTTTAAGGGAACCCCCAAGCCAAAATTTTTTAAAAAATTGGGTGGGGTCCCAGGAGGGGGGCACTCTCTCATCCCCCCCTTTTCCTGCGCCCTGCCAGGCTCGGATAAGGGTCTGGTATGGATTTTTTGGGGGGACCCCATGCCATTTTTTTTTAAATTTTGGCGCGGAGTTCCCCTAAAGGGCCTGGTATGGAATTTGGGGGACCCCCACACTTTTTTTTAAATTTGGGTTTGGGGTTCCCCTATGGGGAATTCCCATCCCATTTTTATCAATGAACTTTTATGTGTATTGCCAAGACCAACAATTCATTATAGCGGCGAGTACTTTTAAATTACTTTTTTTCCCTTAGAAATGTCATTTTGCTCTCAGACTGTTGTAAACACTGGAAAAATGCACCACTTTACAGGCATTCTATAGACACCCCCAGGTACAAAATTTAAAGGAATATTACACTTTTATTGTTTCACTTTAAGCATTATTAAAATCACTGCTCCCGAAAAAACAGCCGTTTTTAAAACTTTTTTTGCATTGATACATGTTCCCTCGGGCAGGACCCAGGTCCCCAACACTTTTTATGACAATACTATGCATATAAGCCTTTAAAATTAGCACTTTTGATTTCTCCCATAGACACTTAAAAGGGTGTTACTTGGCTTACGTTCGACTTGAACATCGGAACCATCCCTAGTCATTAATGGACTTTGTTTTTGAGCACCTTATTTTATTTCATTCAAATTTAGGGCACTGGCCGCTGAAGAAACCGACCTGGTTCCTCAAGGATATTCCGAAAGAGCTTCAGGAAGTCAGGCAGGCTTGCCCGATCAGACGAGAAGTTTAGGGCTGGAGTTCAAAGTGAATGGTGCACTGGCTAAGGAACCCCCTGCAGACCTTGGAATCCCCAGAGAAATGTGACGGAGCTGGCAGCTGGAGCGACTGTGTGGCTGCGACTGCAACCGGAATAGGTACAGCCGCTGATTGCGATTGCGGTTGCTAAATCAGGGTTTCTAAGGAAGCCTGAAGCTGTTCGAAGCTGGAAGCCAAATCCTGGAGGAATCGCAGTACCTGGGTCTGATTAGATTCCTGGGTCTCGAGTCTATGGACTATGCCCTGCAATGGATCATCTGTGGGTAGCAGCACGTCAGCCGGGTCCATGGCTGATCAAACTGTCAGGTCACCTGAGGCCAGGTGACAGATGCACCCTGTTGGGGTCAGGAGTGCACTGCTGAGTGGACCCTACAGCTGACTGCTGCGGATGGAGCTCTGGGTGGTTCAGGAAAGCAGGCACTCTGGAGCACCAACACGGATCATACTGGGAGCTAGAGCATGAGATTTCCCAGGGAGCAGAATCTAAGAGCCAGCAGGTGTTCCCCAGGGCCCCTGATGGTGGGGATGGACTTCACTGCAGTCTGGCTCCAGGTCGCGGCCCCCAGGGATTCCCAGCTCATGCTCACAGTAGACTACTGGAGGATAGAAAGAAAGCAGCAGCCTGGGACAACAAGGATAGTCAGGAGATAAGCCAAAAGGTCAGAGCAACAAGCAGATAAGGATAGTCAAAGAACACGCAAAAGGTCGGGATATGAAGCAGGCGAGGACAGTCAAGAACAAGCCAAGGTCGGTAAACAGGATCAGACGTAGGGCACACAGAAATGAGCACATGGAAGGCTTGGCTTGCAGTGCACAGGTAATATAGTGTTCCTAATTAGAGGCTGAGGTGGATCCATGATTGAGGGCAGACTACTTAAGCATACAGGTAAACAGCGACTGGCCTATAAGCTGAATACAACAGAAAGGTGAGCAAACATCCAAGAACACTACAGCAGAGTCATGACAGTAGGGTTATATTTATGAAGCAAAGAATGTGATATTTACAGTTGTCGCCTTCTGTTGCATATGTTTTACATTTTAATTAAAATTTGATAAGTGATATCACATGAATTGCTTTATAAATATTACCCTTAATATTTAAAAAAATAATAATTTTGTCAAGGATACGAGCAGAGTATGTTCTGCTTTTTCTGATATTTTTGTATGGCTGTTTAAAAACAGATACAACTGAATTATGTGCAGAGGCTGAATTAATTGTGGCCATAAAACAAATTCCTGGAGGTGCAAACGTAGATTTGTGGCAGATACTCATCTGACATTTCCAAGCTGAAAATAAGATATGAATTAATATTTGTTCCCCTGATTCTGATTATTGAAATAAATGAGAAAAATGGCAGCACTAAATGCCAATGTTCTACAGGTGTTCTTGCATGTTAGTGATCAAAATAATAAATGTCATGCCTCTGTCTTGCCTTAGCATCAAATATATAAGAACACTAAAACGAAATGCCTTGCGATATAAACATTATTTCCTATCTACGATAAAATTAACAAGAACAAAGAGAATTGAGATTATAAAATCTGCTAAACAAGGGCATTTTCAAAGCTATAGCAAGTGTTTATGATTGTAATAGGAAAACTGGGCTTTGAATCAAATAGAAGTCTTTTAGTTGTGTTTCCTTTACCTGCTTCTTAGGAAAAACAATTAGTTTATATGGCTGTGGATATAGTGATTTTCTCCAGGCCAAGGTGTAGACTGCATCACATGAGTTGGTTCTCAAAAATGTCACGTACCAAGGCAAAGTTTAATAGAATGAAATCATTGTGACTGAACAGGAAAAAATAAAAATATGTCATATATATGGTGGAGCAATTATTGCACAACATTGCATTTTCACATATTTTGCATTTTAACCACTAGACGACCTGCTCACACATATATACTGCAGCAGGTCGGCTCTCCTGAGTGAATCGTCGTACCCTAACGGCAGCTCGCACAGGCGCAGTTACGCGAGCCACCATACTCCCCCTCCGCTGCCTCGCGATCGCCTTGTGCACAGGCAGAACGGGGAACTACCTATGTAAACAAGGCATTTCACAATTTTGACAGGGGACATGTCAGAAATAGCAGATCACCGCCATTACTAGTAAAAACAATAAGAACAAATAAAAGTCCCTAAATCTATTCCAGTTTGTAGACATGATAACTTTTGCGCAAACCTATCAATATACGCCTGTTTCAAATTTTCTTTACCAAAAATATGTAGAAGAATATATATCGGCTTAAACTGATGAATACATGAGTACATTTTTTTTTAGATATGTATTATAGCAAAAAGTAAAAAAAATAATGTTTTTTTTTTTCAAAATTGTCACTCTTTTTCTGTTTATAGCGAAAAAAATAGAAAACGCGGGGGGGGCGTGGCTGGCTGCCGAGGAAGATGGCCATGTAAGGAGAGAGCTCTGTGCTACCCAGCTTTCCCAGCCTGTCAGCAGTGACGTGGAGCGACACTAACAGTATACCTGGGTCCCTGAGACTCCTGCCGACAATCTGGTCATCATGGGTAAGCGAAAACCCAAAGACAGCCTCCGTAAACTGACAGACTTTTTTGTATCTGCCAGCACGCCGAGATCCCAAGATGGCGCCGCTACCCCCACACAGCAGCGTGCCTCACAAGGCAACACACAAGGGGGTGAATGGAGCAGAAACAAACTTGCCTCCCTCTCCCCCAACAATAGCAGCCATTCCTCCCTAAGCAATACCCCACTGCACAGCCCACAGAAAGCAGCACCAAAATGCTTCTCAGCTCACACCTATGCAGGAGATAGGAAGGGGAGTGACATAACACAGGACAGCACAACTGAATTCTTTGAGCAAATTCATGATACTGGGCAACCCCTTAGTGACACCACCATGAAAGAGATGCTGATATCCCTGCGTGGATCTATGCACAGGTATCTGATTGAATGTATCTCACAAATAAAGTCTGACATAGCTGTGGTGGGGGACCGCATCAGTCATGTTGAAAACAAGATGGCAGAATTTGTGTCAGCCCACAATGAGCTAGTTGATGCGCACAATGATAAAGATGAGGAATTGGAGGTACTGAAAAGCAAAATGGCAGATCTGGAGGACAGGTCCCACAGAAACAACGTCAAACTCCGCAGAGTGGCGGAATCTGTGCCTCCTTCTGATATTAGGCAATATGTGCAGCAACTGATAATTGACTTACTTCCTAATACACCGACTAGTAAAATTATCGTAGACCGGGCCCACAGATTGCCTAAGCCACAACATCTCCCAAAGTCCCGCGAGACGTCATAGCCCGCATATATTTTTTTCATGTGAAAGATGATCTGATGCGGTTTGCGAGACAACATTCTCCCCTACCTACTCCATATTCAGGAATCGCCATATATGCTGACCTCTCCCAATACACTATGATGGCACGCAAAAAATTAGTGCCACTTACTAAATTACTGCGAAACAACCATCTCGCATATTCATGGGGATTCCCGTCCAAACTACTAGTTATTAAAGATGGTTGCACCTATGCTATTAAATCTCTGGAAGAGCGACTCCAACTCACCAGAAAATAGGGCCTACTCCCATGAGACGAAGAGGCCGACCAGACAACCAACAATCCTGGGTGTATCTCACCAGAATGGAGACAAGTAGATGCAACCTGAGACCACTCTCTGAACTTTATAATTTATGATCCATACAGATCCACACTATTTAATACCTGCAAGGGTTAAAGCTGGATGTTTGGAGCTATACCCCCAGTTGCATCTATGCAAAACTCTTTGCACACTGAGGTTTATTTCCTTGCTTTTTTATGTTACTTCTGTTGTTTTGTTAATGTCATTACTGTTTTACTTTTTTATTTTTCACCACCTACAGTTTATGATGGAAGACTTGATGAAATCCCCACCACTGCACCTTACTGCATGAACTACCTTGCATCTACCCTAAGAACTTCATATCACCACCTACAGGTACCCATGTTTATGAGCACACACCACTAATCTTTAGGTTACTCCTGCACAGCATTTCCCTTTCACTGGAAAATGGTTCTTAAATTTGTGTCCATGAATGCCCATGGTCTTAACAGCCCGTTCAAATGAAGGGCCATGTGGCAAGAGGCAAAACCCCTGAAAGTAGATGTTTTGTGCATACAAGAGACTCATTTTGTACAACACAAACAGCCCCTGTGCACAAACAAACTATTCCCCCAGGTATTCACAGCCTCTGGCCCTAAGAAAAAACGTGGAGTGTTAATCGCCATTAGTCATACTGTTGCTTTCCACCTCCATGACATTATCAAGGACAAAGTGAGGAGATTCATTATACTTATCTGCAAACTGAACAATGTCACGTACACTTTGGTTAACCTTTATGATCCCAATTATGAACAGTTACCCTTTCTACATTCCCTGAAAAAAAGTAGATAGGCTTTCTGCTGTATTGCAGAGACTTCAACTGCGTACCCAATAAACAATTAGACTGCTTCACTCCCCATCGTTCTGCACGGAGTGAACTTCAGCCCTTTCTACATTCTGACCTATATGATATGTGGTGTTGTGTCAACTCTGGGGGAAAAAGATTTCACTTATTATTCAGTTCCTCACAAATCATATTCAAGAATAGATTTATTTGTTTTTGAATTGCTGCTTTTACAAAATGTTATATCAGTCAACATTCACTCAATCACATGATCTGATCATGCACTGGTCTCACTGACTATCAAAGAATGAGATCATGCGGTACCGGTGCATCTGTGGCGCAACAACGCGGTTATATTGAACAACCCAAAACACCGGGGTCGACTCAGATCAATGATTTTTTATTATGCAATGATGAACCAGAAAGAACTATTTTTCCTTTGTGGTGCGCCCATAAAGCGTATAGCAAAGGTTTGTTACTCCAGGCAGCATTAAGGGAAAAGAGGCGGAAACTACAGACACTGACTACACTACTAACTAAACTCAAATCCCTTGAAGTGCAGCACAAATCCAACCCTACCCCTCTTATACAATCTGCACTATTCCAAATCAGATAGGATGTTCATATGCATTTAATCTCTGATCACCAGACATATCTGCAGAGACTCAGAGCAACCCACTACACACAGGGGAATAGAGCTGGCAAATTTTTAGCTACTTACATATGCAGGAAACAGCACAAAACTAAACTCCCCATATGATTGATCCCAACATGGCCAAGCTCGTACACCCCCCTACAGACATTGCCAACACATTTTACAAATACTATAAACGACTATATAACTTAAAGTCAGATCCCTCAACACCCCAACCTACCAATATAGATATCATTAACTTCCTTCGATCTGCCAAACTCCCGTCTATAGATGCTAATATGTTGCAGTCTTTAAACTCCAACATCTCAGACAAAGAAATCCTCCACACCATTCACTCACTGCCTCCCAATAAATCACCAGGAGCAGACGGCTTTGCGGCCGAGTACTACAAGGCTTTTAAGAACATACTAGTGCCATATATGTGTAAACTCTTCAATAAGGCAATCTCCTCCACCTCCTTTCCTGAAGAGATGCTTCAGGCAGTTATAGTGACCTTACTAAAACCAGGGAAAAAAAACAGACACCCCCCAAAACTTCCGGCCTATATCCCTCCCCAATACTGATTTAAAAATCTATGTGAAAATTCTGGCCAACAGATTAGCGGAAATTACCACCAATTTAAAAAAAGCAGATCAAGTAGACTTTGTGAAAGGACGACAGGCCCCAGATGGCACCCGTAGAATGCACAATCTTATCAAAATTGCAGAGACTCGTAAGGTGCCCACACTCTGACGGAGACTCTTTACCACGTGTTCAGCCGTGTCCAATCATGGCTGATAATGATGTAAACAGGAAGAGCTGGTGATCGGCTTTTCCTCACTCGTGTCTGTCAGATGCGAGTAAAGGAGAGCCAATCGGCTGCTCCTCTGACTGGGGAGGTCTGTGCTGATCGATTATCAGCACTGCCCCCCCCAAGGATGCCCACACTGGACCACCAGGGACACCACTATGACCACCAGGGATGTCACCACAAGGTGTGCCACTCTAGACCACCAGGGATACCAATCAGTGCCCACAATGGATGCCAATCAGTGCCCACAATGGGCATCACTGATTGGCAGACATTATTGTTTGGCATTAATTGGCATCCATTAGTACCATACATAACAGTACATCAGTGCCACCTATCAGTGCCCATCTGTGCCGGCTATCAGTGCCCATCTGTGCCACCTATCAGTGCCCATCCATGCCGCCTATCAGTGCCCATCCGTGCTGCCTATCCGTGCCCATCCGTGCTGCCTATCTGTGCCACCTACCCATGCCCATCCATGCCCATCTGTGCCACATATCAGTGTCATCTATCAGTGCCCCCTATCAGTGCCCTATAAGTGCCGCATATTAGTGCCCATCATCAGTGCCCATCAATGCCACCTCATCAGTGCCACCTCATTGGTGCCACCTCATCGGTGCCCATCAGGGCCCGTCAGTGCAGCCCCATGAGTGCCCATCAGTGAAGGAGAAAACTTACTTATTTACAAAGTTTTGTAACTGAAACAAAAAAAACATTTTTTTTTCAAAATTTTCGGTCTTTTTTTTATTTGTTTAGCAGAAAATAAACATCCCAGAGGTGATCAAATACCACCAAAAGAAAGCTCTATTTGTGGGAACAAAATTAGTTTGGGTACAGTGTAGCATGACTGCGCAATTGTCATTCAAAGTGCGACAGCGCTGAAAGCTGAAAATTGGTCTGGGCAGGAAGGTGTATAAGTGCCCTGTATTGAAGTGGTTAAAAACCCAGATTCCTACAAGGTCGCTGTGCACAAATGAACATTAGAAGACTCTTTTTAAACCTCCAGGCGACTCACGACAACTCTGGGACTAGAATGGTGGCTTCTTTAGACACAAAAAAGGCCTTTGACTCCGTGGAGTGGTCCTATTTGTTTCACCTCTTGGAGTCATTTGGCTTTGGCCCTATTTTTATTTCATGGGTACGGCTCCTGTATACGGATCCCTTGATTAGGCTGAGGGTCAATGGCATTATTTCGGATCCTTTCCCAATATTCCGGCGCACTAGGCACGGGTGTCCTCTCTCGCCCCTCCTCTTTGCCCTGGCAATTGAGCCTTTGGCAGTTAAATTAAGATCTACCACGGCTTTGACTGGTCTGAGGATTGGGGAATTTGAGGAAAGAGTGTCACTGTATGCAGATGACATGCTGCTGTACTTACAAGACCCGGGACCCTCACTCTCTACAGCCTTTCAGTTGATACAGGACTTCGGGGATTACTCTGGATTCCGTATAAACTGGAAGAAATCCTCTCTATTATCTATTGATAAAGAAGTGGTTGTTCCCTCGTATTGTCCTATCCCATTATCCACCTCTTTCAGGTACTTGGGGGTTGAGGTTCAGCTTCCCATCTCTAGGTATCTGGAGAATAACCTGTCGCCCATTGTGGGAAATTTTCGGGAGAAGGTACAGAGGTGGAGGAACCTGCCGCTTAGTTTGTTAGGCAGGATAAATCTATTTAAAATGATTTTCCTCCCTAAATTTCTTTACATTCTCTCGAACTCCCCTGTTTTTGTGCCGTTACGAACATTTAAACATATTGACTCAATTGTTGTGGGGCTACTCTGGGGAGCTAAGGCTCCTAGAGTGTCCTTGGCAATATTAAAACTGCCGGTTACAATGGGAGGGTTGGCACTCCCAGACTTACGCTCATATTTTATGGCTTCCCAATTAGTGTTTTTGCACTGGCGACTTTTCCCACAGGAACCCAATGCAACTTCCTTGTTTGAGGCGGCATTGGCTACCTCTCAGGAAACCCTCCAGAATATACTGTATAGAAAGGGGATTCCGGGGAAGAAGATGGGATCAGTTCTGGCACTCCCTGGGAAAGTATTCCACCTGTGCTCCCAATGGCGAAGGGATACGTCACTGGCACTGTCCCCGAATAGTCCGCTATGGTTCAATGGGTCACTGGGGAATTTTTGAAATTACCGGATGGGCAAAAGACCTGGGCGCAATATGGTATTAAGTACCTACACCAGATTTGTCAGAATGATCGACTGGCCACCTTTGATCAATTGAGGGCCCAGTTTAATGTACCCAAGATATGGTTGTTTCGCTATATGCAGTTGAAACACGCAGCGAGAGTGCAGTTTGGAGGGGATACAATTTTGGTCCAGAATACAGATTTGGAGAAGGCTTTGATAGACCCCGAACCATCTGGGCGAATCTCTAGATATTACAGGGCAGTGGGACCAGGAATAAAGATAATAACGACTAGAGCTAAACAGCGATGGGTGGAGGCTGTCCCGGAGTTGTCGGAGGAGCAGTGGCAGGAGGTACTGGATATATATGTGGTGACTGTTATTTCATCAACGGACAAAATGATTCAGTTTAGGTACCTTCACCAACAGTATTATACTCCTGTGAGACTATACAACATGCAAAGAAAGGAAACAGCTCTCTGTCATAAATGTAGGAAGAAAGATGGCACTTTCATACATATGGTGTGGGAGTGCAGGAAGGTGAGGCCACTGTGGTCACAGGTAACTGAATTCATCTCTGATAAATTCGCCTTACCTAACGTTTGCTCACCCTTACGCTGTCTCCTGGGGGGTTTTGACCAGGAGGAGATAAATACATGTACTAAACTATTCCTTAGGATTTTATACTTTGGGATGCGGAAACTTATTGCCAGACGCTGGATTCATGAAGAACAGCTGACATTAGGAATGTGGATAAAAATAGTTAATGCAGATGTGCTGATGTACAAGATGACATATGAAGCCAGGGGAGCTCCCAAGAAATTTAGGAAGGTTTGGTTTAGATGGGTGGATTCGAAAAACACGCTGGACGAGGAAGAGCCATCGAATGAGGGACAGTGAGGGCTGTTGTGTGTTTTGTTCTCAATTTGATAAGGAAGGGGAGATAGGGGGAGTTGGCTTCTTTCCATCTCATACGAAATTTTAGAGCATAGGATTCTTTTGATTAGTGCTGGGGACACCGAATGCGGACATCTCAGGGGGGAAATTGGTTTTGTTTTATTGTTATGGGAGGTTACCTCCTCCTTTTTTTTGAAGGAGGGTTTTTTTCCCCCTTCTTTTGTTTTTTTGTTTTTCTTTACAAAAAAATGCAAAATGCACATATACATTGCAAAAGTAGTGTGGAAATGGAAATCTATGTGACATATGTCAAAAAGACGGATATATTTATCTGTGATAATACTGTGATGGATATGCAATTTCTATTTATTTTTTTGTTGGACATTGTAATCCCAACTACGGTTTTGTATGTTTATTCTGATATGTGCGCAATAAAAATTCTTTAAAAAAAAAAAAAAAAAACCCAGATTCCTACTGCACTCTACAACCAGACATATGGGAATACTTGACCACCTCATTTTACAAACCTAAAGGCCTCTCATGGTTTTGCCAAAAACTACAAAATAATTATAGCCATACAAAAACCTAAAGCATGTCAAATTGGGAAAAGGATTTTAATGCAACATATGCTCTGTCTGAATGGAATAAGGAAATACAGTCTAACTATAAACACTCCCATTGTACAAACCATTGGAACTTAGCCCTGAAACCCTTGCACAGGAGTTATTTGACACCAGTAAGATTATCACACATTTTTAAGTATGCTTCTAGCCTATGTTGGAGGGACTGTGGTTCCAAAGGAACTCTATTTCACTTAATGTGGGAATGTAAATCTGTGAAGAGTTTCTAGAACTCAGTATTCTCCTTGTTAGCAACAATTACAGGAAATATACTCCCTCCAAAACCCGCTCTAGCCCTACTTAGCCTTGGTATCGATAATATACTCCCACAACACCGATAATCACTCACGTCCTCAAAGCAGCACGTCTGACCATTACCTCAATCTTGAAGACAGCTAAAGCACCCAACGTAACAGACATGATAAATAGAAATAAAATCCAGCATCTCTACAAAAATTCTTTGCTTATACCTCTAACTCAACCACTCAATTTTCAGAAAAATGGCTCCTTTGGGTCGCTAGATTTCCAGAGACTTCTCTATTAAACACTGGCATTTTAACCAGTATAAAACTTAATGATGTTTAATATCATACTAATGGTGGTAAATTTTAATTTTAATCTTTAATTCCCTTCTTTTGTTGTTCTGTATTCCTATTGTTCTAACTTTTTAAGATTTTTCTTCTTAGCATGGTATTTCTCAGTCATACATGTCCCTACCCTATTGTTACTGTTATATTATGACCAAAATCACGCAACTTGTTCCAATCCATAGTAGAATAACAATATGTAAATATAGTCAGTCATACAGCTGGTGAAATCTTAAGCTATGATTGGTAACTGTCCTACTGTTATGTGTACTTGGATAATGTTAAATGTCCTACTGTAACTTGCTAAACTCTACTCTTTAATAAAAAATAATTGAAAGAAAAAAATAGAAAAAATGCAGAGGTGATCAAACACCACCAAAAGAAAGTTCTATTTGTGGGGAAAAAAAAGGACATCAATTTTGTTTGTGTACAACGTTGCACAACCGCGCAATTGTCAGTTAAAGTGACGCAGTGCCGTATTGCAGAAAATGGCCTGGTCATTAAGGGGGCAAATCCATCCAGGGCTGAAGTGGTTATGGTGGTTTAATCATTCACAATCTTTTTTGGTTGACTTTTAAAGGGACAGTGCAACTATTTTCATCTAGTCCATTGGAGAGATTGCCCCTCACTTCCTCTCCCACCTACTTCCTATCACCAGGAAGTGAGAGAAAATCTTTTTAAAGAATATCTAAACAGAATAATTAAAAATGTATAATAATGAAGCTTATTAGTCCTTAGATAGAAGGCTGCATTTGTTTTATTTCTTCTTGCCAATTACATTTTCTGTAAGTATAGAAATTTTTTATGTCAATCCTGATAGAAATCCAGTGTCCTTGTAACTTCCTCTGCACTGAGCTTCTATCTCAAATAATGCTATTGGTGTTCCCAGATTGTTTCTAAAAAACACTTGCATCCGATGACGTCTGCGATGACGCCGCTGAGTGGGTCCGCCATCCATGCTATTTAAATCTACGGTCATGTTGCGTGGCCACGCCCTCTGAAGATGTAACGATGAAACGCATCAGGGCGTGACCATGTGACCCTTCAGCTTGACACAGACAGCGTCATTCCGGGACTCATCGCGACGGGGCGGGACTGTTTGAATTTCGACCAGCGGTGAGCTGACACTGGCACTGTGATATGGCTGCAATATAATCTTGTTTCTCTTGTAAGCATAACTTGTACTACTTGTTTTTTTTTTATTACAATAAACACTATGGAAGCCTCCCCTTGTATCTCTGCATGATATGTCCACGGCTTTTGATACATTCTGGCTTTGGAGAGCTGATCCATACAGCAGCTGAGGAGCAGATCAATTCTCGGAAAGTGACCACAGGCCTTGTTGAATCTTATCTTTGGTAAGCACATTTACAAAGGGGGTTATCACAAGGTGATTCGGTGAAGGTGTAGCAGCCCACAACTAGTGCACTCAGTTGGATTAGAAGCCCACCTCTTTTACTGTCAGCTACTTGCATGCAATTGCTATTAGAAGGACTTGATGTATCATTTTAGCTATGTTTTATCGAATCTAGACTGTGTCCTTAATTTCCTTATTATATTTTAGGTTCTATTAGTACTACGATTAGCATCATTACTGATCTTTACTGATAGTGTCTATAGAGCTACATATACTGTTGTCTTTCATCAGATCATGTATATTATATCAGCATTATAATTGCATTTGAAGGACTGATGGATTTATTATTTTGAAATTTTGTCTTGATCTGATTGGAAACGTCAAATTAGTGCAATATATGTAACATTATATTGGTACATTTTTTTATTCATACTAAGCACTGTCAATACTTTCTTCTTCTAAGGGGGTATATATTTTACATTGCACTTTATGATAGCAGCTTGATGAGCACAATCGATCGCTTTTTATCCATTCTGAGCGCTGGGATCAGAGACCTTCATTATCTCTGATATTATTTTATTTTAAAACACTACCTTTTAATGTAATGGCAACAAGGAGAGGAGAGGTTTTATAGTCCGAATCATGAAAGCAGAGTAGGATGACAATATTACTCTCACATCCTGAGCAGTCATTCTAAAACAGAAAGTATGTTACTGGCAGGATCTCGGGTAAAAAAGGAGAAAATAGCTTGAAAAGAAACAAATGCATCTAAGAACTGGAAAGGTGAAATATATTAAATGTTTGCCTTTGTGTTTAGATACACTTTAACCACTTATCTACCGGGCACTTTCACCCCCTTCCTGCCCAAGCCATTTTTCAGCTTTCAGCACTGTCACACTTTGAATGACAATTGCGCGATCATACAACACTGTAACCATGTGAAATTTTTATCATTTTCTTCACACGAATAGAGCTTCTTTTGGTGGTATTTAATCACTGCTGGCATGTTTATTTTTTTCCTAAAAAAAGATTGAAAATGTTGAAAAAAAAAGTTTCTTAGTTTCTGTCAGTAAATTTTGTAAATAAGTAATTTTTCTCCTTCACTGATGTGTGCTAATGAGGCGGCACTTATGGGCACTAATAGGCTGCACTGATGGGCACTGATGAGGTGCCACTTATGGGCACTGATGAGGCATCACTTATGGGCACTGATTAGGTGGCACTGATGAAGAGGCACTAATATTCTGCACTTATGGTCACCAATAGGTGGCACTGATGAGCACTGATAGGGAGCACTGATGAGCCCTGATAGCCGCAACTGGTGGGCACTGATAGGCGCCATGGATAAGCGGCACTGATGGGTGGCACTAATGGACACTGATGGGCATTAATGGGCTTTACTGTTGGGCATTGATAGGCATCACTGATAGGCAGCACTGAAAGCAAGCACTGACTGGCATCACTAATGGGCACTGATTTCTGGCTGT
Source organism: Aquarana catesbeiana (assembly GCF_042186555.1). NCBI lineage: Eukaryota > Metazoa > Chordata > Amphibia > Anura > Ranidae > Aquarana > Aquarana catesbeiana. The sequence goes on along the minus strand of NC_133324.1, from coordinate 462,139,648 downwards.
TGGCACTGGTGGGCATTGATTGCTGGCACTGGTTAGCATTGGTTGCTGGCACTGGTGGCGCTCTAATGTAATCAGGGCACTGATCATCACTGGTTGGCACTGGTTGCTGGCACTGGATAGCATGGGTTGCTGGCACTGGTGGCTCTCCAATGTAATCAGGGCACTGATCATCAGTGCCCTGATTACATCTCTCCCTGTTCCCTGTGAGGAAATGCCGCTAATCGGCTTTCCTCGCCACACACTCTGTCAGTGTGAGGCGAGGAGAGCCGATTACTGGCACTTCCTTGTTTACATGTGACCGGCTGTGATTGGAGAAAAAGCCATGACAGCAGCTCTTTACAGAGATCGAGGTCACGCCGTGTCCTAGCAACATGGCACGACCGCGATGCGTGCCCCCGTGAGTGAACAGGAATGGCCGTTCGCAGGGCCATCATATGACGGCCACCCAGAACGAGGGCCGCACTGTCCCACCATCATTTGACGGTGGGCGGGAGGCAAGTGGTTAAGGAGTTCATAATTGCAAAAAAGCCCACCACATATTAAGACTGGTGGGGCTATAAGAGGAGCACTTGCTTATATATTTTTCTATTATTAATTTGAAAATGTAGCAGCAAAGTGCTTAATTTTTACAGTAAAATTAGAAGTGATGGTAGAAGAAGCAATGTAATTGGCTAAGGAGCACAATTTCCTGTTCTCTAACCAATTATGCCATTTCCTCTACCCATGGAACACAAAGCTGCGGAAATTCCGGAAAAGCCCTTGTACTTTGCAAAGCTCTATTTGGTCGGATACTCTGTAAGTGTAATTTAATTTTGTGTTTTAATGAATTTGAAATACTACACTATGAGAATTCTCTCCTGCTATTGAGCCTGGTGGCAAACGAGCAAAGTGATAGCATGTTGGAGGCCTATAAAGAAAGAGAAGATCTAAGGTAAACCCCCCCCACCAGATACAAGCGAGCTTGACCCCTAGACTGAAAAGTAGGGATGGTCTGGATGTGCGAGTCAAATGTAAGTTCGACTCGCACATCCACTGTTAGCTTGTTCATGGAACAAATGAACATATGGGGCATACGTGGAAAATTCAAGCACCACGGAGCACCCCATAGTGCATTGACAACTGCTGATTGGCCAAAGCATGCACCTGACCTGCATGCTTTGGCCAATCACAGCGCGATCTGCTGTGAGAGCCATGATTGGCCAAAGGCATGGTGCCTTTGGCCAATCATGGCTCAGGGGGCTAAGTCCACACCCCACACTATATAAGGCTGCTTACGCGATGGCCGTATGTAGTGTGATGTGAAGATTGAGAGAACTTGAGCTAGATTAGGCAAGTTAGTTAGTGGTGTGCAGGTAATTTAGTATATAGATAGATCAGAAAACATACAGTGTAGCGCTATGCGTATAAATGATACAAAATATAAAACAGGAAATTAAGCTCGAGCCATCTCTCAATGGCCAGCATATAGACAAGGAAAACTCCAAAATTAGATAAAGAGTGATTCAGTACAGTAAGTGTACTATATATTACAAAATAACATGTAAAATAACAATTACAATACACCAGTGAAGTGTGAAGACAAAACCAAATAATGGATATAAAATCAACCGAAAAAGTCCATTAATGTTTAAATAATGTGTTCCTGATGAAAACCAAAAACCACCACCAACAGTCTCTGTGGATTAACTGGTGAAGAAAAATTTGGAAGGCTTCTGGTAGGTGAAGGGATAAAGCATCAATTGAAATGAGACGTCTGAGTGTATACCAAGACCATCACCAAAGCATCTGAGGAGGCTTACCGGAAGCAAGGGACCTGAAAAGACATATGTCTTACAAGTCTCAAAAAGCTTGTTTAGCCGCCAGGGCTGGCAGGATGGAACAACGGGTATCCACAGCTTCAAATAGGTGGGGAAGGGAAGATCTGTCACAACATCAACCGTCCAGACGTTTCAGCAGGCCAACCAGATGTTTGTTTAAAGACCATGAGAGAAAGAAACTCACATGGCGTGATATCGTTTAAAAAGCATGCATTTATTAGGATAATAAAAAGAGAACACTCACATGATATAAATTTGTAAACAGCTCATAAAGTATCAAACGCGGTGATCATAGGGAGTCCACCCTATATAGATAGATAGATAGATAGATAGATAGATAGATAGATAGATAGATAGATAGATAGATAGATAGATAGATAGATAGATAGAGTGCAGTTATTTAAAAGAGCGAACAAAAATCCTGGATGGCTTAACTCCAATATAAAAATGCATATAAAAGCAAAGGAGAAGGCCTTCAAACAATACAAGGCTGAGAAATCATCATCAGCATTCAGACTTTACAAAAAATGCAACAAGAAATGTAAGGGTGCAATTAGGGCAGCTAAGATAGAACACAAAAGACACATAGCAGAGGAGATAAAAAAAAATCCCAAGAAATTCTTTAAGTATATAAACAGTAAAAAAGGGAGGACAGACCATATTGGCCCCATAAAGAATGAGGAAGGAAATCTGGTTACAAAAGGATGGGGAGAATGCGAAGGTATTGAATTTATTCTTCTCCTCAGTCTTCACTAGGGATGAGCCGAACACCCCCCTGTTCGGTTCACACCAGAACATGCGAACAGGCAAAAAATTTGTTCGAACACGCGAACACCGTTAAAGTCTACGGGACACGAACATGAATAATCAAAAGTGCTAATTTTAAAGGCTTATATGCAAGTTATTGTCATAAAAAGTGTTTTGGGATCTGGGTCCTGCCCCAGGGGACATGGATGAATGCAAAAAAAGTTTTAAAAACGTCCGTTTTTTCGGGAGCAGTGATTTTTATAATGCTTAAAGTGAAACAATAAAAGTGTAATATTACTTTAAATTTCATACCTGGGGGTGTCTACAGTATGCCTGTAAAGGGGTGCATGTTTCCCGTGTTTAGAACAGTCTGACAGCAAAATGACATTTCAAAGGAAAAAAGTCATTTAAAACTACTCGCGGCTATTAATGAATTGCCGGACCAACAATACACCCCTAAATTCTTATACCAGGCCCTTCAGGTCTGGTATGGATATTAAGGGGAACCCCGGCCCACAATTAAAAAAAATGGCGTGGGGTCCCCCAAAAATCCATACCAGACCCTTATCCGAGCACGCAACCTGGCAGGCCGCAGGAAAAGAGGGTGGTATGAGAAAGCGCCCCCCCGAACCGTACCAGGCCACATGCCCTCAACATTGGGAGGGTGCTTTGGGGCAGCCCCCAAAGCACCTTGTCCCCATTTTGATGGGGACAAGGGCCTCATCCCCACAACCCTTGCCCGGTGGTTGTGGGGGTCTGCAGGCAGGGGGCTTATCGCAATCTGTAACCCCGCTTTAACAAGGGGACCCCCAGATCCCGGCCCTCCCCTCTGTGTGAAATGATAAGGGGGTACAAAAGTAGCCCTACCATTTCACAAAGAAAGTGTAGAAAATGATAAAAATGACAAGAGACAGTTTTTGACAATTCCTTTATTTAAATGCTTCTTCTTTCTTCTATCTTCTATGTTTCTTCGGTTTCTTCCTCCATCTTCTTCTTCTTCTGGTTCTTCTGGTTCTTCCTCCGGTGTTCTTGTCCAGCATCTTCCTCCGCGGCATTTTTGTCCCTTCTTCTTCTCGGGCCGCTCTGCATCCTCCATGATGGGAGGCTCCTGCTGTGTGAGGCTTCTTGTCTTCTGACGGTTCTTAAATAATGGAGGGCGGGGCCACCTGGTGACCCTCTGATGCACGGGGACTTGACGGGGACTTCCCTGTGGCATTCCCCATGACGTCAGAGGGGGGAGGGGTCACCCATTACAGAACGGGTGACCCCACCCCTCAGAGAGGGGTGGGGTCACTGGGTGGCCCCGCCCTCCGTTATTTAAGAAGAAGACGCCGCGGAGGAAGATGCCCGACGAGAACACTGGAGGAAGAACCAGAAGAACCAGAAGAAGAAGTAGATGGAGGAAGAAACCGAAGGAAGATAGAAGATAAAAGAAAGAAGATAGAAGAAAGAAGAAGCATTTAAATAAAGGAATTGTCAAAAACTATCTGTCTTTTTTAACATTTTTGACACTTTTTTGTGAAATGGTAGGGGTACTTTTGTACCCCCTTACCATTTCACATGGGGGGGCCGGGATCTGGGGGTCCCCTTGTTAAAGGGGGCTTCCAGATTCCGATAAACCCCCCGTCCGCAGACCCCCACAACCACAGGGCAAGGGTTGTGGGGATGAGGCCCTTGTCCCCATCAACATGGGGACAAGGTGCTTTGGGGGCTACCCCAAAGCACCCTCCCAATGTTGAGGGCATGTGGCCTGGTACGGTTCAGGAGGGGGGGCACTCTCTCATCCCCCTTTTTTCCTGCGGCCTGCCAGGTTGCATGCTTGGATAAGGCTCTGGTATGGATTTTTGGGGGACCCCACGCCATTTAAAAAAAAAAATTGGTGTGGGGTTCCCCTTAAAATCCATACCAGACCTGAGGGGCCTGGTATGGAATTTAGGGGGACCCCACATCATTTTTTTTTTTAATTTTGGTTTGGGGTTCCCCTGTGGGGAATTCCCATGCTGTTTTTATCAATGAACTTTTATGTGTAATAAAACGGTAACCAAATATCAGCGCTAACTGAGATATTTATAAATATAGTAAGCAGCCAGCATAGTTTGTTTATTCATCAAACACAGATACAAAAAGCCGTAAATGCAGCGCTAAATAAAATATGATAGTCCATACAAATCAATGAACAGTAGAGATGAGATGAACCTCCACCAAAACTTCCGTGTGCAAGCGAAAAGCACACCACACTCAGGTGCTTGTCGATCTGCTTACCAGAGGGATATAAAAAACAAGCGATGTATGCATGTAGTATAAAGGCTCAATCAGTACATCCAGTTGGCACACTCCATCATAGACAGACAGATAAAGTTGTCATGTATCACCAGGAACACAAAATTCACATTTTGACGATGATGATGAGTGAATAGTGCGATCAACAGCAGGGTAACCCAATAAAAAGAAAGTAGCAATAGTGAAGCCTGTAAGGATAAAACACACGTTTTTATTGTAGTCTACTTACAGGAGTCAAATAGAACATCATCAAAGAAAATGGAAAGGATAATCCGCGGTTCAAAAGTGTGCTTGCATCGGCCAGCCTGACATGTTTCTTCCTATGTGGATATTATCAGAGGCATGGCCAATGATGCAAGCACGCCCATAAATATAGTAAACATCCTGGGTCACGCTGCCCCCTGATAGGACAGCGTGACATATGCAGCAGCTGTCAGAAATGGAAAATCAAGCTCCGCATGCGCACTAAAGACGCTCAATATATAAGATAGGAAGTGTATACTGTCCTTGTCTGTCTGCACATGCGCAGCTCAGTCATGCGTTCCACCGCGATAGTGGAGTAAACCAGCTAGGTGAATGCAATGATGTAATGATGCACATGACGCTGTTATTCCTAGAGACAAAAAACACCTCGGCCCTGAGTGCATGCATGCGCAGCACAGCCGTGCATTCCAAAGGGACCAGCCCAGTGAATGGAGTGACATACATGACGCCGTCACTCTTAACAATGTAAACAGCACGGCCGCGCATGTGCATCGCGATCACATCACACAGGAAACATCCTGCGGCCGCAAATGCGCAGTATGGCCGGACAGATAGAAGGAGCAATTTTAATTGTTCTCATTAGAGATGAACACCAAAATAGAAGGAAAAAAGAACACCAACATAAAATAATGCCATTTCATCAAGTAGCTAACTATAGACACTGTTATTACACATGATTAAATAAATGTCTAAAAATACAGCATAATGAATATGAATATGAAGATTGAATACACATTTCATTAAAAATAAGATAAAAATATTTTGAAGATTAATATTCCGCATTGAAGAAAGTAAAAAGGAGGCTCTCAAAAACAATGCAGCAGTCAAACAATATTGGTCTCCAAAGACATAATAATGTATTCCTAAAAAGAATAAACATTAAAAGCAGCTAAAAACAACATTAAGAATCCTTGAATAAAAAACAAGCAAACACTGCCCACAAGTATAAATAAGCATATAAAAGATTTAGCTATTATTAATAAAACAATTTATATCCCAGTCGACATTCATGCCGAAAGGGGTATAACATTTTAAATCGTATATCCACCGGGTTTCGAGTTTAGAGATTTCCAGTTTGGATGAACTACCATGCCAATGTGGATTAAACCTGTCAATGGCCACAAAAGTAGTCCCCTTAGGGTTTTGATCATGACACTCCAAATAATGTCGGGAAACGGTGTCTTTCGGAAATCCCTTTTAATGTTTGTGATATGTTCATTTACCCTAACGTGCATGGCCCGTGTGGTGCAGCCCACATATTGCATGCCGCAGGAGCAAATTATTAAATATACCACATTTAGTGAGGTACAAGTGATGAACGTATTAATGTCAAAAGTTCTACCCGTAGCGTTAGATCTAAATTGACATATTTTCCTACTCTTATCAATATTGATGGCACAAACATTACAACACCGACAGGGATGATAACCTTTAGATTTTTGAAAGAAGGACACTCTATTCGGTGCATTCAAAATGTTGTGTGCAACTTGGAGTTTAAGAGGGGGAACTCTTCTAAATATAACTTGTGGCCGATCAGGTATCACTGGACCCAAAAGTTTATCATTTTTAAGGACTCCCCAATGCTTAGAAATTTTTTTTTTTAATATCAGAATGCTTTTGGGAATAGGTAGTAATCATAGAGAAGTTATGTCCAATCTCACTTGATAAAGGTTTTTTCTTAATCTGTAAGATTATTCGGAGTACTTTGTCACAGTAAGTGGGCTTAGCACTATATGACCATATGGCCCACTAATTAAGGGGTACTTTGTCGCAGTAAGTGGGCTTAGCACTATATGACCATATACCCACTAATTCGGGGTACTTTGTCGCAGTAAGTGGGCTTAGCACTATATGACCATATAGTGTGACGAACCCCCGTATTTTTTGAATATGTTCAGGTGTTTTTAACTAGCCCTGCAGGAAATGTCATTCTTGTATGTGTGCGCTGTAAAATATTTTGTACTGTTTGTAGGTCTTATAGCAGCACCATCTTGAATTTAAATGCATTGTATGGTGTGCCCCCCAAATATGTTCTTGTTAATCTGTAAGATGGAAGTACGATCCAGATTCCCCACTTCATTAATCACTAGATTCAAATCATTAGGTGAATATCCTTTTTCAATGAATCTATTCTTTCAAATTGGCAGCCTGTATGAAAAAATCCTCCTTAAGGGTACAATTCCACCGTAAGCGGAGGAATTGGCTACGGGGTACTGACTTAAGCCAACAGGGATGATGGCAGCTACCCTGTCCAATATACCCATTCCTATCGGTACTCTTAAAGAGCTTCTCTTTTCAACCCACCTGTTTTTATGCCACCTTCTATATCGGTGTTTAAAGAACTAGTCATAAAAGACATAGACAAGTTGAAAATAAGGAAGAGCTATAAAAATGTGAGGTTTCATGAGGGATTAAAATCATTGAAACAGAGGAAAGATATTATTATCCGACCCGCTGATAAGGGGGAGGGATAGTGGTGATGGACAAGAGTTCTTATGTTTCAGAAATGAATAGAATCCTGTCCGATACTGACACCTATATACCTTTGAGCCATGATCCCATTTTTAAATACAAAAAGGAACTTACTGTACTGGTAGATGCTGGTTTTCATAATAAACTACTTAACAAGAAAGAGAGGGACTTTTTAATCCCATTGGCACCTAGAAAGCCAATTATTTATTTTTTACTAATGGTACACAAGAGTCTAGTTAACCCTCCCGGGAGACTGATTATTAGTGGGTTGGACTCTATTACCTCTAGAATCGGGAAATATATTGACGGCTTTTTACAACCATGAGTTTGACTCGAACTCGAAGCTCATCCCTAGTCTTCACAAAGGAATCGGGTTTCAGTAACCAAAACTGCAGTGTTTATTCTCATGACACATCACAGGAAGCACCCTCATGGCTAACAGAGGACAGAATTAGAGATAAACTTGGAAAACTTAACATTAATAAGTCATCGGGACCAGGTGGCTTGCACCCGAGGGTCCTTAGGGAACTCAGTCAAGTAATTGCCAGACCATTGTTCCTAATTTTTATTGACAGTCCACTAGCAGGAATGGTACCAGCTGATTTGAGAAAAGCCAATGTAGCACCAATATTTAAAAAAGGTCCAAAATACATCCCTGGGAATTACAGACCAGTTAGCCTAACATCAATAGTATGCAAGCTCCTGGAGGGGATGATAAGGGACTATATACTAAGATTTTAGGGGTACAATGTACCCAATACCCATTCACATGGGGTTCTGGGATCTGGGGGTTCCCTTGTTAAAAGGGGCTTCCAGATTCCGATAAGCCCCCCGCCACCGGGCAAGGGTTGTGGGGACGAGGCCCTTATCCCCATTAACATGGGGACAAGGTGTTTTGGGGGGACCCCAAAGCATCCTCCCCATGTTGAGGGCATGTGGCCTGGGAAGGTTCAGGAGGGGGCGCTCTCGTTCCCCCTTTTTCTGCTGCCTGCCAGGTTGCATGCTCAGATAAGGGTCTGGTATGGATTTTGGGGGACCCCTACACCATTTTTAAAACATTTTGGTGTGGGGTTCCCATTAAAATCCATACCAGACCTGAAGGGCCTGGTATGGATTTTGGGGGGACCCCTACACCATTTTTTTTTAAATATGGCACAGGGTTCTTAATATCCATACCAGACCTGAAGGGCCTGGTATGGATTTTGGGGGGACCTCACACTTTTTTTTTATTTTGGTGTGCAGTTTCTCTTAATATTCATATCAGACCCAAAGGGCCTGGTAATGGACTGGGGGGAACCCATGCCGTTTTTTTCAATGATTTTTATCTATATTGCAGGATCCGACAATTAATTACAGCTGCGAACAGTTTTAAATTACTTTTTTTCCTTTAAAAATGTCATTTTGCTGTGGTATTGTTCTAAACATGGGGAAAATGTGCTACTTTAAAGGCATACTAAGGACACCCCCAGGCATGATAATTAAAGGAATATTTCATTTTTATTGTTTCACTTTAAGCATTATTAAAATCACTGCTCCGGAAAAAATGTCTGTTTTTAAAACTTTTTTTTTGCATTGATGCATGTCCCCTGAGGCAGGACCCAGGTCCTAAAACACTTTTTATGACACAAAATTGCATATAAGCTTTTAAAATTAGCACTTTTGGTTTTTCATGTTAGTGTCCCATAGACGTTAACGGTGTTCCACGGCTTTCAAATTTGCCTCGAACACTGCATAATGTTCGCTGCTCGGCGAACAGGTGAACACCCAATATTCGAGTCGAGCGTAATATCGGGCTCATCCCTAATTAGCAGTAATCAGCATGAATTCATGAAGAATCTTTCTTTCCAAACCAATCTATTAACCTTCTATGAGGAGGTGAGCTGCCATCTATATAAAGGAAGGCCCGTAGACATGGTGTATCTGGATTTTGCAAAGGCATTTGACACAGTTCCTCATAAAGGTTTAGGAGATGGGAGATACTCAGAATGATCAGGGGTGGAAAGTGGGGTCCCCCAGGGTTCTGTTCTGGGACCAATCCTATTTAATTTGTTCATAAATTACCTGGAGGATGGGATAAACAGTTTAATCTCTGTATTTTCAGACGATACTAAGCTATATGGCAATACAGTAACTTCCCTGCAAGATGTGGAAACCTTGCAAGAAGATCTGAACAAATTAATGGGGTGGGCAACTACATGGCAAATGATGTTTAATGTGGAAAAATGTAAAATAATGTATTTGGGTTGCAAAAATATGAATGCAATCTACTCACTAGGGGGAGAGCCTCTGGTGGAATCTAGGATGAAAAAGGACCTGGGGGTCCTAGTAGATGACAGGCTCAATGGCATGCAATGTCAAGCTGCTGCTAACAAAGCAAACAGAATTTTGGCATGCATTAAAAAGGGGATTAACTCAAGAGATAAAGTGATAATTCTCCCACTCTACAAGACTCTGGTCCGACCTCACCTGGAGTATGCTATCCAGTTCTGGGCACCAAATCTCAGGTAGGGTGTACAGGAAATTGGGCGAGTACAGAGAAGGGCAACAAAGCTAAAAGGGACTGGAGGATGTTAGTCATGAAGAAAGGTTGTAAGCACTGAACTTATTCCCTCTGAAGAAGAAACGCTTGAAAGGGGATATGATTTCAATACCTATGTAATTATTGTAAATATATATATATACACAGTATCTCACAAAAGTGAGTACACCCCTCACATTTTTGTAAATATTTTATTATATCTTTTCATGTGACAACACTGAAGAAATGACTCAACACAGCCATTAATGTCTAAACTGCTGGCAACAAAAGTGAGTACACCCCTAAGTGAAAATTTCCAAATTGGGCCCAAATGTTACTTATTAGTGTTACAAGGTCTCAGGTGTGAATGGGGAGCAGGTGTGTTAAATTTGGTGTTATCGCTCTCACTCTCTCATACTGGTCACTGGAAGTTCAACATGGCACCTTATGGCAAAGAACTCTCTGAGGACCGGAAAAAAAGAATTGTTGCTCTACATAAAGATGGCCTAGGCTATAAGAAGATTGGCAAGACCTTAAAAACTGAGTTGTAGTACGGTGGCCAAGACCATACAGAAGTTTAACAGGACAGGTTCCACTCAGAACAGGCCTCGCCATGGTCGACCAAAGAAGTTGAGTGCACGTGCTCAGCCTCATATTCAGAGGTTGTCCTTGGGAAATAGACATATGAGTGCTGCCAGCATTGCTGCAGAGGTTGAAGGGGTAGGGGGGTCAGCCTGTCAATGCTCTGACCATACGCCACACACTGCATTAAATTGGTCTGCATGGCTGTCGTCCCAGAAGGAAGCCTCTTCTAAAGATGATGCACAAGAAAGCCCGCAAACAGTTTGCTGAAGACAAGCAGACTAAGGACATGGATTACTGGAACCATGTCCTATGGTCTGATGAGACCAAGATAAACTTATTTGGTTCAAATGTGTGTTTGTGTCAAACGTGTGTTGCGGCAACCAGGTAAGGAGTACAAAGACAAGTGTGTCTTGCCTACAATCAAGCATTGTGGTGGGAGTGTCATGGTCTGGGGCTGCAAGAGTGCTGCCAGCACTGGGGAGCTACAGTTCATTGAGGAAACCATGAATGCCAACATGTACTGTGACATACTGAAGCAGAGCATGATCCCTTCCCTTAGGAGACTGGGCCGCAGGGTAGTATTCCAACATAACTACCCCAAACACACCTCCAAGATGACCACTGCCTTGCTAAAGAAGCTGAGGGTAAAGGTGATGGACTGGCCAAGCATGTCTCCAGACCTAAACCCTATTGAGCATCTGTGGGGCATTCTCAAATGGAAGGTGGAAGAGCGCAAGGTCTCTAACATCCACCAGCCCTGTGATGTGGTCATGGAGGAGTAGAAGAGGACTCCAGTGGCAACATGTGAAGCTCTGGTGAACTCCATGCCCAAGAGGTTTAAGGCAGTGCTGGAAAATAATGGTGGCCACAAAAAATATTGACACTTTGGGCCCAATTTGGACATTTTCACTTAAGGGTGTACTCACTTTTGTTGCCAGCGGTTTAGACATTAGTGGCTGTGTGTTGAATTATTTTGAGGGGACAGCAAATTTACACTGTTATAGAAGCTGTTCACTCACTACTTTACTTTGTAGCAAAGTGTCATTTCTGAAGTGTTGACACATGAAAAAATATAATAAAATATTTACAAAAATGTGAGGGGTGTACTTACTTTTGTGAGATACTGTATATATATATATATATATATATATATATATATATATATACATACAGTCAGTGTAGAATATATATACAGTGCAGGCAGTGTAATATATATATATATATCTGGCCTGGCATAGATTTTAAGGGGAACTCCATGCTCAATTTTTTTATAAAAATCGGCGTGGGATCCCCCCAAAATCCATACCAGGGTCTTATCCGAGCAAGCAACCTGACAGGCCAGCAAAGGGGTGGACAAGCGAGCGCCCCCCCCTCCTGAGCTCTACAAGGCCAATTGCCATCAACATGGGGAGGGTGCTTTGGAGTGCCCCCCAAAGCACCTTGTCCCCATGTTGATAGGGACAAGAGCCTCTTCCTATCAAACCTGGCCATTGGTTGTCGGGGTCTGTGGGCGGGAGGCCTATCGGAATCTGGAAGCTCCCGATGTGAATGGGTATCGGGTACATTGTACCCCTACCCATTCACCAAAAAAATTGTCAAAAGTAAAAAACACAGATTTTGACAACTCCTTTATTAACCGCCTGCCGACCAGTCACCATCATTATACTATGACAGGTCGGCACGTTCCCATGAACCATCATAGCTGTACGTTGGCCCATCAAGCAGGGATAGCAGGTGCACGCCCGATGCACTGCCGTTGCGCGTGGTCGGCAGTCGCGATGACCGCCGGCCACACGCGATTGCGGGCATGAGAGCCAGAACAGAGACGTGTGTGTGTAAACATACAAATCCCTGTTCTGTGAGGAGGGGAGAGAAAGATTGTGCTCCTACTAGCTAGGAACAACGATCTGTCATCTCCGCTAGTCAGTCCCATCCCCCTAACAGTTAGAACACACACGAGGGAACATAGTTAACCCCTTCCCTGCCAGTGACATTTACACAGTAATCAGTGCATTTTTATAGCACTGATCACTGTATAAATGTCAATGGTCTCAAAAATGTGTCAAAAGTGTCCGTTCTGTCCGCCATTAATGTCGCAGTCTCGATAAAAATCGCTGATCACCGCCATTACTAGTAGAAAATAAAAATAATAATAAAAATGCCATAAATCTTTCCCCTATTTTGTAGATGCTATTACTTTTGCGCAAACCAATCAATATACACTATTATATTACCAAAAATATGTAGAAGAATACATATCGGCCTAAAATGAGGAAAAAATTAGCTTTTTTTTTTAAAAAAAATGGGGGTATTTATTATAGCAAAAAGTACAAAATATTGTGTTTTTTTCAAAATTGTCCCTTTTTTTGTTTATAGCGCAAACAATTAAAACCCCAGAGATGATCAAATACCACCAAAAGAAAGCTCTATTTGTGGGAAAAAACATGTCAGTTTTGTTTGGGTACAGCGTCGCACCACCGTGCAATTGTCAGTTAAAGCGACGCAGTGCCATATCGCAAAAAATGGCCTGGTCATTGAGCAGCCAAATCTTCCAGCGCTGAAGTGGTTAAAAAGAAAAAAAAAGCATCCCATGATGTCCATACATCTTCAATCATGCCACCCGATGGACCCAGAAAATAGAAAGAATTAAAAAAGCTCCACCTCGATGGGAGGCCTCTCGGTGACTGCTGTCTCTTGGCTGTGACAGCTGTTAAATAGGCAAGGGGCGGGGCCACCCACTGACATAACCGAGTGACCAGCCCTCTTCTGATGTCATGTGAGATCAGATGGGGTGGGGTCATCTTGTTACGTCAGTGGGTGGCCCGGCCCTTGCCTATATAAGAGCTGTTAAAATAAAAAGACAGCAGTCGGCGGGAGCCCTCCCATGGAGGCAGAGTTTTTTTTCTTCTATTTTTTGGGTCCATCTGGTGGCGTGATTGACGATAGATGTACATCGTGGGACACTTTTGTTTCTTCTTTTTTAATAAAGGAATTGTTAAAAACTGTTGTCTATTGTGGTTTTTACTTTTTGACACTTTTTTTGGTGAATGGGTAGGGGTACAATGTACCCGAAACCCATTCACATGGGGGGCAGGATATTGTGGTCCCCTTGTTAAAGGGGGATTCCAGATTCCAATAAGCCCCCTGCCTGCAGACCCCGACAACCAATGGCCAGGGTTGTCGGGAAGAGGATCTTGCCCCCATCAACATGGGGACAAGGTGCTTTGAGGGGACCCCAAAGCACCCTCCCCATGTTGAGGGCATGTGGCATGATATGGTTCAGGAGGGGGCACTCACAGGTCACCCCCCAGTCCTGACCTCCAGGCTGCATGCTCAGATAAGGGTCTGGTATGAATTTTGGGGGGGACCCCATGCCAATTTTTTTTCACATTTTGACTTTTTTCCTTGATTTTTTATCTATAATACTGGGAGCCAGCAATACATTACAGCCACAAGCAAGTTTAAATTAAATTTTTCCTTTAGAAATGTCATTTTGCAGCGGCACTGTTCTACACATCTCGCAGATGCTCCACTTTACAGGCAGACTAAGGGGACCCCCACCAGGCCTGATATTTCAAGAAATAGTTCATTTTTATTGTTTCACTTTAAGCATTATTAAAATCACTGCTCCTGAAAAAAAACGGTTGTTTTAAAAACTTTTTTTTTGCATTGATACACGTCCCCTAGGGCAATACCTGGGGCCCTATACACTTTGTATGGGAATAACTTGTATATAAGCCTTTAAAATGAGTACTTTTGATTTTTCATGTTCGTGTCTCATAGACTTTAATAGGGTTTGAATGTTAGTTAGAACTTTTTGCCTGTTCGCGTGTTTTGGTGTGAACCGAAACGGGTGGTAAATAGGGGCACAAGAGGGGTGTGTGCCACATTTTTTTTTTTTTTTCAACAATAGTTTTTATTGATTTTCAAAATTCTACAAGCAAAAAATATATAGTTACATTCCAATTTTCTCAAATCAAATAACTTAACAACATAGGTTTACATGTGTGTTTTTCCAAGTGTGAATTAGAACGTTGAATCATGAAAATAAAACAATGGTTTCAGTTCGACAAAAGGGTCTAGAGTATGTGTTTCTTTCATAAACAGATTCATCAGCAGAGTAATTGATTTATAGAAATGCTGATGCTCGGGACCACTGGGTCCAGGGAAGCCATCCTGTTTGAGTTTTCCCCATCAATCCTTTACTTGAGGGGAATAGCATTTCGTAGTTGTAGTGAAGATTAACCATGTCTAAAGTGTTTTATACAGTGGGTATTTGGTTGGTTTTCCAGAGTCTGGTTAGACTCAGTCTGGCTGCCAAAAGGATATTGGTTGTAACTTTCCTTTGTGGCGAGGGGATATTGTCGATTGTTAGGTTAAACAATGCCAGTGCAGGAGTGGGGGGTACATGGCTGAGTGATATGTCTGATATAATGTTAAAGATTGTTCTCTAGTAGTTTTGTATGTGAGAGCACGACCAAAGGATGTGGAACAAATCACCTTTTTCCGCTTGGCATCTCCAACAGAGATTTGAAGCTTTGTTGTTAAAAGACGCTAGTTTAGTGGGTGTTAAATACCACCTTAATGATATTTTTTGTGTGAGTTCCCAAAGCTCGGAGCTATGAGTGGCTGTATAGATAGAGCTTAAGGCTGTCCGCCATTGGGTTTCATTAAAAGTGTGGTCTAAGTCTGCGTCCCAATGGAGGTGGGGTTTTGCTTTTATAAACCTTTTTTTTTTGGTGAAAGGCGTTATAAAAAAGGGAGACACCTTTCATTTGTGGAGTGGGGTTAGTCAAGTATGTCCACAGGTGCTGAAGGAGTTTGTATTGTGTTGTAGTGAGCTGAGAGATGCAATGTTTAACTCGAGTGTAGGTGAAGATTTCCACGTGAGGAATATTGAATTTTTGTTGAATTTGCGGAAAGGATAACAGGTTGTGTTCATGAAATAGATCTTGTATGTAATGCAGGCCATTTGATGTCCAGTGTTTCATTGACAGGTCTATAGTGCAGTGTTGTAGAATGTTTAACGGGAGAGGTGGTGTGAATGTATTTGGTTGGGTCGGATGTGAGTTTATTAGTTTTTTCCACGTTAGAGCCGAGGCTCGTATCGTGGGACATAGTGCCTGAGATATGGGAGAGCCAAGTGGAATACCTAAGAACCAACTATGTAAATTGTTATATTTAAGTGATGTTGCTTCCAATTGTCCCCACAGAGTTTGGGGGTGCGGACGGAACCAGTCCTGTAATTGGGTCAGAATGGAAGCTCTATAGTAATCTTCGAAGTCGATAGAGCCGGTCCCCCCTGCATACTTATGTTTGGTGAGTGTAATTTTAGTGCATCTGGGTTTTTTACCTTTCCATAGTAATTTGTTGAGTATTGTTTGGAGGGATTGGAAGTAGTATGTTGGGATAGGGATAGGAATCATTCTAAGGTACAGCAATTGAGGTAGGTGCCCCCGTAGACGTCACGTATGACGAAACATGTAGGGCGTGGCCTCGCAGTGCTAGCCATCACGTGTTCGAATTACTTGTTTGCACGGGCGTTCTGCCTTTGAATATGCCGGCTTTTTTGATGAATTTTTAAACTTGAGTTTTATATGATCTCTTGTGGTATGTTTTAACTAATAAATAGCTATAAAACGATATCACACTATTGGAGTATTTTCTCCGTTTTGCCTCCCTCTCCTGTTTATGGGTTTCTGGCATTCCTGAGTCCCCCCTCTGAGGTTCGAACAGTTGGATCATCCCGGCCATACGGAAGTCGGCGGCATACGCTGCCAGGACCAGGAGATTAACAACCTGTCCCTGCAGAGGGTGAAATCTGCAAGCTCACAAGACCTTGCCACAGGGGAGGTCCAACACCTGGGGTAAGCGTACATCTACTACTTCTCTTGTCGTTGTCACTGTATACCCGAATAGAAGTATTTTGGCTTATTAACCCTTGGCGTGTGAGGATGAAACACATGGAGCGGACTTTTTCAGCTTGAATTTATGGGATTCACATTATTATAGACTGTTAATAGACGGCTTCTGTCTATGACTAATGATTGTATACTCATTGTTATCACATGTATGGTGCTTTCTTAGCACTTTATTTTGTTTTCATTTTTGCTCGCATTTTGGGATAAGATGTTTATGCACTCACTGTTATCATATGTATGGTGTGTTCTTAGCACTTTATTTTTTCATTTTTGCTAGCGCAATTAAGTTTATTTTTTATGTTTGTCACTTCATAGATATTTGGAGTTTTATTTGCAGCTGCACTTGTTTTATTCAAACACTTTGCTCATTAGCGCAGGTTGATTCCACAATTTTTAGGTGTATCATTTTGAAAGCTGCTAGTCTACCTGACTAGGTCAGTTCGTGTTTAGCTAATTGTTGGACATCTTTTTGGAGTTTGTTGAGAAATGGTTTAAAGTTATATTTAAAAAGATTTTTTGTTGTTTTCGTTAGTTGTACCCCTAGATACGTTATATCCGTGTCTGCCCATGTAAATGGTGTTTGTGATTGAAGTAGATTTCTGGCAGTGGCGTCTAGACTTAGATCAAGGATATAGGATTTTGTAGCATTAACCTTATAGTATGAGATTTTACTAAACCATTCGGGAGTTTTTTGTACCTCAATGAGGGAAGATGTTGGGTTGGTTAGCATAAGGATGACATCATCCGCGAATAAGCTGATCTGGTGTGATGCTTGGCCTATGTTGAATCCTACTATTTTTGGGTTTTGCCTGATGTGTTCCGCAAGGGGTTCCATGAGAGGATTAAAAATTAGTGGAGATAGTGGGCACCCTTATCTAGTGCCATTGGTTATTGCAAATGAGCGGGATAACATATCTGCTGCGCATACTTGGGCTGAGGGAGTAATGTAGAGTGCAAGCAAGGCGTCCAGAATTAATCCATTGAACCCAAATTTCTGGAGGACCTGTTGAAGGTAATTCCAGTGGATTCTGTCGAACACCTTCTCTGCGTCCAGTGAAAGGAGCAGAGAAGGCGTTCCTGTGCTTTCGGCATGGTGGATGATATTGATCAGTCTTCTAGTGGCGTCTGACACTTGTCTACCTGTTGTGAAACCGGATTGATCTCTGTGGATTAGTGTGGGCATGACGTGTAATAGACGTGTGGCTATCATTTTTGCATAGATTTTGAGATCTAGATTTAAGAGTGAGATCGAAAGTTTTGGGGGGGCGTAGGTTCTTTTCCCGGTTTGGGGAGGGTGATGATCATCGCTTGTAGGGATTCTCTGGGGAACCGTGATGAAGATGCTGCTTCATTAAAAAATGTAGTTAAGTGAGGTGCTAATAGGTGGGCAAATTCCTGAAAGTACTCCCCTGTGAGACCATCAGGGCCTGGTGCTTTATTTGGGGGGAGGGATTTTATGGCTGCTATGATCTCTTGGTCTGTAAAAGGGTCGTTTAGTCGGGATAGTTGTTCTGATGATAACGAGGGAAGTTTAATTAGTTGGAGGAAGTCTTGAATGTCATTGGTAGAGGGTTGGTGCATATTTGGTTCGCGTTGAAGATTGTATAAGTCACTATAATAATCACTGAAAGCATCAGCTATCTCTTGGGGATTTCTAAGTTTTTCTTTCGTTTGGGGGTAGTATAAGTGATCAGTTTTATTTTGAGTTCTCCTACCTTTGATACGTTGGGCAAGAGCTCTACCTGCTTTATTAGACGTGGAGTACGAAGTGGCTTTTAGTTTTCTCTGTACGTGTTCAAAGGAGTGGAGAAGGTGTAGTCTGAGTTCTTGTCTAAGAGACAAGAGTTGTGCTGAATGTGAAGAGTAAGGGTTAGCTTTGTTTAGGCTTTCCAACTTGGCTATTTGTGCTGTAAGGGTGTCAATGCGGTTAGACCTCTGTTTTTTGTAATGGGAACTGAATTTTAGTAGTATGCCCCATGTATATGCCTTGTGCGCATTCCACACCACACCTGGATCGGACACTGAGCCTGCGTTGAGTTCAAAATATTCCTTAATATGTTTTTTTTTATTTCAGGTGAGTATTGCGGATGTTGTAGGATATAATTATTTGCTCTCCAGATAAATGTATTTTTCTGTTGTGGAGAATCGGATATAGAGATGGTGATAGGCATGTGGTCCGACCAAGTCATGGTGTGGATGACAGCTGCACTGATGTTTTGGAGCAAACATTTATCTGTAAGGAACAGGTCTATGCGGGAATATGTCCGGTGAAGGCGAGAGAAGTACGTGTAGTCCCTCTCCTCTCCATGGAAACCCCACCAAACATCAAACAAATCATGTGTTCTTATGAAATTTTTTAGAGGGGACTCCCTGCGTTTCTTCACTGAGGGGTCACTTCTTCACTGTGGGGTCTAGTTGTATTTCCGGGACTAGATTGTAATCCCCACATATGATTACGTGACCTTGTTTTAGTGGCTGTAGGACGTTCATCAGGTCACGAAGGAAGCAGATTTGTTTGATATTTGGGGCATAGAGATTTATCAACATATAGTCAATATTATTAATAGTACATACAAGAATAATGTATCGCCCTTCAGGGTCGGAAACACTCTGTTTTAGCTGGAATTATACAGAATTTATGACTGCTATCAGCACCCCTCTGTTCTTGGAGGTGAAGGGAGCCGAGAAAACATGAGGAAAATGTTCGTTTGTACACATAGGTGGAGCTGTAGATTTAAAATGTGTCTCTTGTACACAGAGTATATCGCATTTTAGATCTACAGCTGTTTTCCATAGTGAATGTCTCTTAGCTGGGTGGTTGAGTCCATTCGCATTGAGGGACAGCACTGTAAATGGCATTGTCCTCGCTGTGTGAGTAATTGTAGAAATAGATACACTTACAGTTAGGAGTGGGCTGGTGAATTCTCCAGATCCGGAGGTCGGTGTATATTCTGATGAATCGGTAAGGGCAAAGTTCACTCTAGACAAGCAATTGGTAGCTGAAAAGAAAGAATGTTATCAAGTAAAACTGAGCACTAGAAAAATTGGAACTGGTATAGAACTGTAACAGGGTGGATATACCACCACTTAGAATGGTATGTGGTATAGTGAAAATATATTTCAACTAAGCCATTACGGGGGTTAATAAAGTCAAACTCAACTAAGGTAATGATTCAAAAGGCTGTTAGCCAGGGAGAGTCAATAACACGTAGATCATAGGGCCCATGTGATGAGGATTAGATGATCCATTCAGGTATCACGGTGACCATGGGTGCGACGGGAAGGATGTGGCTGTCTTTGTTTCAACGGCGGATTGGTGTCTTGAGGTGGGTCCAGGATGATTCCCCAGGCGTGGAGCAGTTGCATGCCCTTGTGGAGAGATTGGATGACGTGGGAAGCTCCGTTTCTTGTTACTAGTAGAGTTGCTGGATAGCGCCATTTATAGAGGATTTTGTGGTTGTGGAGACCTTTAGTGATCAGGTTGAGCTGTCTCCTCATTTGCAAGGTATATTTAGAGAGGTCAGGGAACAGTAGAATTCCTTCGTATGGAGCAGGGAACGCAGGACTGTTTCTGGCTGTGGTGAGGAGCTTTTCTTTTATATGGAAGAAGTACACCCTCATTAGGACATCTCTAGGGACTAAGGCTGCGAGATGTGAGGGTTTGGCTATTCTGTGGATCCGATCCACAAGTAGATCCCTGGGTGATGCGTCTGGTAGGATCAAGTGCATAAGTTCCTTGGCATATTTAGGAAGATCTATCGGTAAGATGGACTCTGGAACTCCTCTAATTTTGATATTGTTCCTCCTGGAATGATCTTCCAAATCGGCCAGCTTGGCCCTGACCCAGGTTTGTTCGTCTTTCACTTCAGCATAAGTGTCAATGAGATCATTTACAGTAGTGGTGCATTCTTCCATGCTGTTTTCTAAGTGAGCTACTCTTCCATCCATATTATGTAGGTCTGTGTTTATTCTGGTAAAGAGGGATGAGAGGTCTGTCATTAAGGAAGATTGGAGTGAAAGGAGCATCTCCTTTAATGTAGTGTCGAGCACAGGCTGCCCTGCAGTGGGGAAAGAGGCCATGGAGGATTGTAGGGCCTGGTTCGCCTGGAAGGGGCTGAAAGCCTGGGCCTCTATTTGTGCTAGTGACGGCGGCGGCGTTGGCTCCATCCGCATGCGGGCTTTCGCTGGGCTGACAGTAATGGAGTTTTCTCCCGTTTTGTGGGTGTAGGGGTCGGGTGTGCCTGTGGGGTCTGGATTTTCTGGGAGATCATCCGGGAGGTCAGTGTAGGCCACCGAAGTCGCGTCCGCGCTGGCGCCATTTTGGCTTTGACTGACCTTGTCTGGCAGTTTGAAGAAGGCCGTCAGCTTCTGCAGGTAGTGCTCGATCAGCCGCTTCCGTGACATGGCTGGGGATGTTGAGCGGGTTATGGAGAGGTAGGATGGCCATGGATTGTGCTGTGGTTTGGGCCCTTGATGCTCTGATGCTCTCCCTTGGCTGACGAGCTCAGTGTCTAAGCGTCCATTCCTGACGCTGGCAGACCATGCCCCCCTGGTGTGTGCCACACTTCACGGCATGCTTATCTGGAGCACTTCAGCACTTTCTTAATGAACTATTGAGCACCGAGTGCTTTATTGGATGATTAGATGGATGATCATGGAATGGATCACTTTTGAGTATAACATTTTTTTTGTTGGACAAATTAGTTCATTGTATACATTTATTTAACACTTAATTTTTTGAGTTTTACACTGTATGCACTGTGGTTATATCTGAGATGAAATAGACCCAACATGACTCAGTGAAATAGAACACATCACAGAAAATGTAGACATATGAAAAGCCAGGCATATAAAAAGCAACCCACAATAGCATGCAAAGTTTATATTATTTTAAAACAGAACACAATTACATTACTGGGTGCTTCATAAAGATGATACTGCCTGGACACTAAATTAATAAAAAAAATCATTTGAGAAAAAGATCTACGTCCCACCTGTGATTAAGTCCCTGTGGGGTGCAGGTCTGTATCCTGTGTATCCAATAAACTTCACATTCTAAAGGTCTGTGGTGGCTGTCACACCCCCCCGCCCCACCACCGCAGGTTAAATCCTCTCTATGCCACAAAATGAAAAAGATGACATATCTCCCCTATGTACATCTCTCAAGTGTTCTGACACATTGGAGATATTTCAGGCATTGGGATTTAAACTTTCACAGTAATGCTCCGAGATGCAGGTCCATAAGGACCGTATGGTACAGCCAACATATTGCACTTTACATTTATCACATTGGACTAGATATACCACATGGTCCAAGCCATAATTATTGTACTGGGCAATTTTACACAGTTCTCCATTAGCAAAAGATGTAATGTTCTTATAGGCTCTATGAACCCTACAATATTTACATGTACTAACCCTACAGGGATATGATCCTGGAAAAGAAGGACAGGTTTTGTTGGTGATATCGGAACGAACATGACCGGGTACCAAAACTGAACTCAAAGTGGGGGAAAAAGAAAGGTCAGTAAAGTAGTTTCTCTTTACATGGATAAACTCCCCTACAGGTATATAAATTGTATGTGTAGGGAGGTAACTACTGGCTATACGGGTGGCATTACCCTCATAGTACTTCCTAGAAGTTGTAGTTAGAACTTTAGAAGTTTTAGAGTCACCTTGTAACGTGATGTCAAGATAATTATTAGAAAAAGGGTCAGCAGAGCCTGTAAATGTAATATTGAATGAATTCCTGGTAATATAATCCAACAAGATATTAAGATCAAAAGTGGTTCCCTGGGTGTCCCAAATGATCGTCAGATTATCAATAAAATGACCGTACCAAAACAAAAATTGACAAAAAATAAGTTATTGTGCGAGAAGATAAAAAAACAACCCCCCATAAATAAATTCACTAATGATGGTGAAAACGTGGCTCCCATGGAGGCGCCACACAACTGTAAACAAAAAGAATCATCAAAAAAGGAAAAAATTATGTGTCAACAAGAATTCAATACATGTCAAAAGGTAGCTCTGAAGCTCTGGAGAAAAGCTACTGTACTTATTCAAGTGATGCTGTATCGCTCTGATGGCCAGATGATGCGGGATAGAAAAATAAAGTGCCACAACATCCAATGTCACCTAAACATATTTATTTGTCCATTGAATATTTTCCATTTGAGATAAAAAATGACCCATGTCCTGAATGTAACCTGGAGGCCTCTGTACAAGTGGTTGCAAGTGTAGATCCAACCATTCACTGAGGGTTCTAAAAGGGAACCTATACCTGCTACAATGGGGCATCCCTGTATTGATACAGAGGGTTTGTAGATCTTAGGTAGGTGATCAAATACTGGAGAAACCGGGTCTTTCCTGAGGAAGACACGCCATATCCCTGTGTCGAAACGCATTGGGGAGGGGACAGAATGGTGGAGGGTGCAGCTCAGACGCTCATCTGACTAGCTGCTGATATAAACACAGATTTACAGCCATACTGGGATTTTTATTATTTGCTTGCTATAGAGTGGTGCGCTGAAGCACCTATAAAATGTGAGTACCCTGGAATTCTACTTTTAAATTAATTATTGGTTAAACGATAATACACTATCCAGCCTATTTCTTTATACACATGATCCGAAGAAAGCATCATCGGAGGATTTAGGATTCTGAAAAGTTCATTCACTCAGTGGCCCAGAGGTGGTTCAACTGCGCTTTAGACCAAACTTAATTGTGCGGTCACACACCCTAAAGGTGAGCACAATCACACACGGGGGGGGAGAGATTGAAGTCACTGTATATTTGGTTTGGAGCACCATCACCAAGCACCTAGATTTTATCAGAGGACTTTTTTGATAGATTAATAATGTGCATTACTTTGCTCTTTCAGCTGTTTACAGTATTTCATGATAAACACTAATTAATTAACAATCTGGCACGTGGGCACTTTATGTTACTAAGTACTGGATTCACAATGATTGATATTTTTTATAAGATTTTTGTTATACATGTATATTACACTTGTATATTGAGGATTATTCTACACAGCACGGTATATTGTTCTGTTCATTTTATTTAAGAACAATATATGGGAGTGTGATTATTGCTAGCAGCTGAACAATTTTGTATATTCACATGATCTTTACATTTACTGTTACATCCTACTTCTACTAGATATTTTTATTTTAATTCACATGTCAGTGATAAATCCTTGGTAGCTTGCAAGATTTTTTTAGTTTATACAGATACATTTATTATTGTTCCCTTTGGATCTGCTCAAAGGTTTAATGGGAGACATAGACAGGCAAGGCTCTGAAATAATAGAGTAGCTTTGGCAAGATGGACTTCTTTATAGCTGTGACTCTTCCCAATAAGGAGATATGATAAGTGGACAACAATCTTAGCCATTGTTTGACTCTTGAAAATGCTTGTGGGTAATTAGCATTATAGAGAGCCTGTAATGAGGGGGGCCAGAAACCCCCAAATACTGCAGTGTACCTTCAGAGATGGAAAAGCCAAAGGAATCTCGGATATTAGTTATAATATTGTGGGGGATATTTATTGGTAAGGCAAAACATTTGGTCAAATTGACTCCCAGTGGTAAAATATATAAATACAGAAGAATGTTGCAGGATGGCAGGTTCACACTTCCCGTTCTGACGTCATTTCCGGTCTCGTGGGAACACTGTTAACGGTGTTTACTGCATCTTCTGCTTGTTCCAATGCCTGCTTTTTTAAATTACTTTTGTAAGTATGACCTTTTATGCGCAATCAATTTTCAATCTTAGCATACTTCCCTATTGGTCCCCCCTTTTTCTTCCTTTTTGGGTACATGTTTTTTGTTTGGCTGAGTATTAACGTTGAAGGATCGTTTATCATCTCATCAGTGAACCTGCCGTCCTACAACATTCTTTGGATATCGTTGCAAGCCTTTACTGACTCCCAGACTGAAAATCTGAGTGTCAATGTGATTTGGTGAGTGGGGACACATGTGGGGGTGTCTTGGTACACCTGAAAATTTTTCTGCAACATTTTCTCTGCACTTTCTGCACACCAGATGTGAAGCATTCCCTACATTTTTACACACTATTTGTGAAGCACCTTCATAGTTTTGCATGGGCTTTATGTTTTTGTTATCAATTATTATGGGTTTTTGTTTGTGAGCGCTGTATTTATATATTTTTTACCACTATGTTCAAGTGTCTAGCACTTTGTGTATAGCAGCTTCATTCAACTATTTTTTTACCACCCATTTTTTTTTCACACCATCATCAGTTTATATATTCAGATTATAATATTTCCCAAATCGACTCCCAGTCCAGATAAATCATGGAACTCCCATAGAACAGATACTAAGCTTGGAAGAGACACTGCTGGGTCAGGTAAGAATATGAGTACATCATCCTCATACATACTTATTTTAAATTCCTCTTCTCCTTTTTGATATCCTTTAATGTTGGTACTAGCCTTAATCGCTCTGGCCAAGGGCTCTATGGCCAAGGCAAAAATTTATGATGACAGAGGGCAACCCTATTGTGTACCTCTACCTAGAGCAAAAAAATCAGAAGAGCAGCCAGGAAGCTTGATGCGGGTATGGGGGTTATGGTAGAGGGCCTTTATATCTGTGTAAAAACTTGATGCTAAACCCTAATTTTGCTAGAATGCCACAATACGCTGTCAAATGCCATATGTATGCCCAGGCCCAAGATCAGAACTCTGCGAGAGAAAAGGTCGGCGTCTTGGATGATGTTGGAGGCTAGGCGGATATTGTCCGTAATCTGTCTGGAGGGGATAAAGCCTGTTTGTTCAGGGGCTATTAGTGATGAAACAATAGGTGCAAGATGGTCTAATAAAATCAAACCTAAAATTTTTAAGTCGTTATTAACCACTAGCCTACCGCCCACTGTCATATGACGGCGGGACGGTAAGGCTCTTGTTCTGGGCGGACGTCATATGACATGAGCCCGTTTAAACAGGGCATGCGCGCTATAGTGTGCACGCAGCCCTCTACTGTCAGTGGCGGTGTGTCACCGAGACACTGCTCGTCACCGACAGGGGTGAACAGCCACTGGGCATGGCTGTTTACCACGTGATCGGCCGTGATGAAGTCACAGCCGATCACGAATGGTAACTCCCCACCATGCACGGCGCATGCGCGCAACCGTGAGCGCGCTGCGCGTGCACGTCGGTACGTCGGCCGCGAACACCGCTCGTCACCGACGATAGTACACAGCCATTGGCCAGGGCTGTGAACCACATGATCGGCTGTGATCCATTCACAGCCGATCACTAAATGTAAACATAGAGCTGTCACTAGCTGTTACCAGCTCTTCTCTCCTCACACGCCGTTTCCAGTGTGAGGAAAGAAGCTCCAGGAGCAGTGAGTTACAGATCTATGTTTAGTAGTATCTGCACCAACACCACACCTGTCCCATCGCCCCCCCAATTGTCATCTGTCACCCAACAGTCACCCCATAAAAGTGCACCTGTCACATAAGAGACTGCCATCAGTGACCATTAGCGGTGCAATCGTCACCCATCAGTGACCGTGCCCTGTCACCCGTCACCCATCAGTGACCATGCCCTATCACCCATCAGTGAACGTGCCCTATTACCCGTCACCCATCAGTGACCATAAGCGGTGCACCCATCACCCATCACTAACCGTGGCCTGTCACCCATCACCCATCACCCATCAGTGACCGTTGCCTGTCAGTGACCGTCGCCTGTCAACCATCTGTGACATCACCGTCCGTGGCCTGTCACCCATCAGTGACCATCGCCTGTAACCCATCAGTGACCATGCCCTGTCACCCATCACCCATCAGTGACCGTGCCCTGTCACCCGTCACCCATCAGTGACCATCAGCGGTGCACTCATGACCCATCAGTGACCGTGCCCTGTCACCCATCAGTGATCGTCGCCTGTCAACCATCTGTGACCATCACCCAACACCATCCGTGGCCTGTCACCCAACAGTGACCATTGCCTGTCACCCATCAGTGACCATCGCCCATCACACCATCATCACCTCTCAGTGAACGTCCCCTGCCACCCATCGCACAGCCCATCAGTGACCGGTCACCTGCCACCCATCTGTCACCCATCGCACAGCTACCCGCCACACAGCCATGTCCAAAAGAATATATACTAGTGAGGAGGCGTTCCAGATCCTCTCCATGACTGAGCACCGGGGAGTTCTCATCAGATTCCAATTCCAATTCTGATTCCGAATCAAATTCTGCATTTGAACCGATCGAGAGTAGTAATGATTCGGATGAAGAATGGGTCCTTCCTAAAAGGGCACGACACTCCGGAAACCAGGCAGCCGCCAGCAACCAGGATTATATTCCCAGGCCCAGTACCAGTGCTGCTGCCAGCAATAGGCCCCAGGAACAAAGGCCCAGTACCAGTGCTGCCACCAGCGATAGGCCCCGCGCACAAATGCCCAGGCCCAGTACCAGTGCTGCCACATTACACCTGAGTACCAGCACAGGAAATTCAACTCCCCCAACTACTGGAGTGTCACGTCCCCCAAGAGCCAGGGCCGCTACATACACTACATGCCAGATGGTCCTGCCAACCCAACATGGCTACCTTCCAACTCGGGATCACCAATTATCCCCCTTTTCACAGCACAGCCAGGTGTGCAGGCCAACACCCAAAATTTCACAGAGATCAATTTCTTTCACCTGTTTTTGCCCAACACTTTGCTGCAATTCATTGTGGACCAGACAAATTTGTATGCCCAGCAGTATATTGCCAGCAACCCCCAATCATCTTATGCCCGTCCATTTGAGTGGAGAGATTTGAATTTGGAGGAGTTCAAATTGTTTTTGGGCCTCACCCTAAACATGAGGCTTACAAAAAAAAATGAAGGACATGCCTATTGGTCCACCAACCCCATCCACCATATGCCCATGTATTCTGCCGCAATGCCCAGGTCCCGATATTCCTAGCAAAAAGGCCAAATACGGAGTAAAATTTTACAAGCTCTGTGAGAGAGCCATGAGAGCCATATCTGTATGCGTTCCGCATATATGAAGGAAGAGATTCCCAGCTCCAGGCCCCGAGTGCCCGGCCTACATGAGCACAACTGGAAAAATCATATGGGACCTGGCTTACCCACTTCTGAAAAAAGGATATCATATATACCTTGACAATTTTTATACCAGCCTGCCCCTTTTCAGACACCTATATATCGAAAAAACCCTGGCCTGTGGAACCTCAAGAAAAAATGAGAAGGTCTTCCCACAATCCATAGTAAACAAAAAGCTGCAAAGGGGGAAAGAGCAACGCTGAGATGCAATGAAGTGCTGGCCTTGAGGTGGAAGGATAACAGGAACGTGCACATGATGTCCACCATTCACGATGACATTACAATTGTAGTTTAGCGAAGACGAGGTCCCATTGAAAAAACGACATGTGTCCAAGATTATAATCTCTACATGGGGGGGTGGATTTCAATGATCAAATGATTCAGCCCTATTTGTCAATAAGGAGGTCCCGATTCTGGTACAAGAAGGTAGCAATTTATCTCATACATTTGGCCGTTTACAATTCCTACTTCCTCGGTGTGCACTGCCTTTATGTTTGGGTGGACCAGTGTGGATAAAGTGGTGCCAGCCACACTTCCCCTTTTTCCTTTTGGATTCTGGGGTGTTGTTGTTTGATACGGTCATCGCCGCGGTTTTGGCATGCGATTTTTGTTCCACTGACTGCCCCTGATGAAGGGACACTTCAGATAAATCCCGAAAAGCGTAGGGATATGTGGAAGACTGCACATACACCGTGACTGCTCCATGCTCTTGTTTTTAGTGGTTCTATGATTATCAATGTTCCTACGTTCATATGTTTATTGTGATTTTGTACTCAATCTTCTGTGTTTTTTGTAATCAATAAATTATGCTTTTTTAAATACCCTGTTGCCTTTAAAGTCCCACTACCTATTTGGGGTTTTTTTATTCTTGATATTTAGGGATGTTGGCAACCCACAAGATCTATTTGGATGGTTTTCTCTTTTAAAATACAATTCCTACATAGTCTACACAAAATCCACAGAAAACCCCGCCCCCTTCCTAAAATTCATAGAAGTAGTAGTCACGTCCCTCATCTATCAACAAAGACCCCCCCAGAAGACCTTTCGCTCTAATGCTGTTAGCCAACTTCATGAACGCCACTTCCCGTACAACATTCCACCATCGGAAGTAGGCCGAAGACGGCAAAAAAGATGTTGCGTGTGCAGCAGAAGAGGATTTCGAAAAGATACCAGCTTCCATTGTCCCCAGTGTTTCTTCCAACCTGGCCTTTGCATTGGTGAATGCTTTGAACTTTATCATACATCCCTAAATTATTAGCCCATATTTTCCCCATTTTCATCATCTGTGCTGACCATTTTCCATGCTTCTCCAAATAACCATGCCACTGCCTTCCACGTGAACTGACCCTGGCCTGCTTTTTGACTATGCCTCTGCCTTCCGTTTGGACTGCTTCCACATGAACTAACCCTGACCTGTTTTGTGACTATGCCTCTGCCCATCGTTTGAACTGCTTGCATGTGAACTGACCCTGGCCTGTTTTGTGACTATGCCTCTGCCTACCGTTTGGACTGCTTCCATTTGAACTGACCCTGGCCTGTTTTGTGACTATGCTTCTGCCTACCGCTTGGACTGCTTGCACGTGAACTTACCCTGGCCTGTTTTATGGACTATTCTTTTTCCTACCACTTGGACTGATCTGTTGCCCTGCTACTGTAGTACACAGGGGTCTCACATATGTGAGGGGCTCCAGAATAGTTTTTCCAGATGGAGAAAACAATTTTTTTGTTTTATCCAGGTTTTGTAATTTCCGGACTAGGGTCTGGAGTCTGGAGGCTTCATAGAGATTTGGGTGGGTCGAAGCTTCTACCCCTGTGCCCCTGTGCACAGGTCTTACCCGATTGCAGCCCTCAGCCTGCTGCTGACTTACTGCCATCATGCCTTTGCCTGCCGCATGAACGGACCACACCTCTGCCTGCTACCTGGACTATGCAAATAATTAGCTGTAGCAAGAGGCAGTATGTTTATGAAGGGCTGGAGAGCGGTACAATAATGAGTGACTGCAGGTAACAGTGTACCAGGACCAATATTATGGCTGTGCTGGCTGTCTCTGCCTGGACAAATTCTATGGACAAATGCTTTGGCTGTGTTGACAATATCCTTGTGCTGACTATAGACAATATTCCTGCCTGCTGCCTGGATAATTACTATTGTTGTCGCTAAGCACATCCCTGACTGCTGCCTGGACCAGTGCTCTCTTCTGTGGACACTACTTAAAGCACAGGTAATACTTTTTTTTTACCCTTTCCGCAATAGAATTTATTTTGGATTGTAATTCATGTACATGCTATGTGTTAGAAATATGAAGGGCCTTCAAAAATGATAGGTTGCCAGGAAATTATCTATGTAATGTATGCTCCTAGAACACCTGATTTTGCTACTTGGATGTTGGGCCTCTGTATGTGGCCAAGCTGTGTAAAAGTCTCACACATGTGGTATCCCCATACTCAGGAGGAGTAGCAGAATGTATTTCGGGGTGTCATTTTTGCTATGTGTTGGAAATATCCTATAAATGGACAACTTTGTATAAGAAAAATGTGCTTTTATTTTTTTTCCACATTTTCCAAAAACTTCTGGAAAAAAATAACCGTTCATAAGACTCATTATGCCTCATAGATTATACGTTGGGGTATTTGTTTTCCAAAATGGGGTCATTTTGTGGGCAATTCCATTGTCCTGGTGCTCCATGGCCTTCAAAAGTGTAATAGGTGGTTGAGAAATGAGATGTGCAATTTATGTTCGTAGATCGCCTGATGGTGCTACTTCAATGTTGGGCCTTTGTATGTAGCCAGGCTGTATAAAAGTCCCACACATGTGGTATCACAATACTCAGGAGGAGTAGCAGAATGTATTTTGGGGTGTCATTTTTGCTATGTATTTTCTATGTGTTGGAAATATCTTATAAATGGACAACTTTATGTAAAAAAAAATGCGTTTTCATTTTTTTTCCACAGTTTCCAAAAACTTCTGGAAAAAAATAACCGTTCAAAAGACTCATTATGCCTCATAGATTATACATTGGGGTGTTTGCTTTCCAAAATGGGGTCATTTTGTGGGCAATTCCATTGTCCTGGTGCTCCAGGGCCTTCAAAAGTGTAATAGGTGGTTGAGAAATGAAATGTGCAATTTATGCTCGTAGATCGCCTAATGGCGCTACTTCAATGTTGGGCCTTTGTATGTGGCCAGGCTGTGTAAAAGTCCCACACATGTGGTATTGCCATACTCAAGAGGAGTAGCAGAATGTATTTTGGGGTGTAATTTTTGCTATGTACTTGCTATGTGTTGGAAATATCTTATAAATTGACAACTTTATGTAAAAAAAATGCGTTTTCATTTTTTTTCCACATTTTCCAAAAACTTCTGGAAAAAAAATAACCGTTCAAAAGACTCATTATGCCTCATAGATTATACATTGGGGTGTTTGCTTTCCAAAATGGGGTCATTTTGTGGGTAATTCCATTGTCCTGGTGCTCCAGGGCCTTCCAAAGTGTAATAGGTGGTTGAGAAATGAGATGTGCAATTTATGCTCGTAGATCGCCTAATGGTGCTACTTCAATGTTGGGCCTTTGTATGTGGCCAGGCTGTGTAAAAGTCCCACACATGTGGTATCGCCATACTCAAGAGGAGTAGCAGAATGTATTTTGGGGTGTAATTTTTGCTATGTATTTGCTATGTGTTGGAAATATCTTATAAATGGACAACTTTGTGTAAAAAAAATATGTGTTTTTATTTTTTTCCACATTTTCCAAAAACTTCTGGAAGAAAAAAACAATTCAAAAGACTCATTATGCCTCATAGATTATGCGTTGGGGTGTTTGCTTTCCAAAATGGGGTCATTTTGTGGGCAATTCCATTGTCCTGGTGCTCCATGGCCTTCCAAAGTGTAATAGGTGGTTGAGAAATGAGATGTGCAATTTATGCTTGTAGATTGCCTAATGGTGCTACTTCAATGTTGGGCCTTTGTATGTGGCCAGGCTGTATAAAAGTCTCAAGAGGAGTAGCAGAATGTATTGTGGGGTGTCATTTTTGCTATGTATTTGCTATGTGTTGGAAATATCTTATAAATGGACAACTTTGTGTAAAAAAAAATGCGTTTTTATTTTTTTTCCACATTTTCCAAAAACTTCTGGAAAAAAAATAACCGTTCAAAAGACTCATTATGCCTCATAAATTATACGTTGGGGTGTTTGCTTTCCAAAATGGGGTCATTTTGTGGGCAAATCCATTGTACTGGTGCTCCAGTGCCTTCAAAAGTGTAATAGGTGGTTGAGAAATGAGATGTGCAATTTATGGTCGTAGATCGCCTGATGGTGCTACTTCAATGTTAGGGCTTTGTATGTGGCCAGGCTGTATAAAAGTCTCAAGAGGAGTATGTGTGTAAGTGTAAAAGTCCCACGCATGTGGTATCCCCATACTCAGGAGGAGTAGCAGAATGTATTTTGGGGTGTAATTTGTTGTATGCATATGCTCTGTGAGAGAAATAACCAGTTAATATGACAATTTTGTAAAAAAAAAAAAAAATCTTCCTTTTGCAAAGAATTGTGGGAAAAAATTACAACTTAAAAAAACTCGCCATGCTACTTACTTAATACCTTGGAATGTCTACTTTCTAAAAAGGGGTCATTTGGGGGGTATTTGTACTTTTCTGACTTGTTAGTACCTCAAGAAATGAGATTCACCTGATGTACTGAAGGCCTGATCAGATGTTTTTAATTTTCAGTGATTGGCACCATAGTTTGTAAACTCTATAACTTTCACAAAGACCAAATAATATACACTAATTTGGGTTATTTTTTCCAAAGATATATAGTAGTATAAATTTTGGCCAAAATGTATGAAGAAAAATTACTAATTTGCTTAATTTTATGACAAAAACAATGAAAAGGGCAATTTTTTTACAAAATTTACGGTCTTTTTTTATTTATAGCACAAAAAATAAAAAAGCCCATTAGTGATTAAATACCACCAAAAGAAAGCTCTATTTGTATGAAAAAAAGAACACAAATTTCATTTGGGTACAGTGTTGCATGACTGAGTAATTGTCATTCAAAGTGTGAGAGCACCAAAAGCTGAAAATTGGTCTGGGCAGGAAGGGGGTTTAAGTGCCCTCTATTGAGGTGGTTAAGGACTGATATTGGCCTGTAATTTTGTGGGAGAGTATGATACTTATTTGGTTTTGGGATAAGTGTCATATTAGCATAAAGCATCTCATCGGGGAGTTTGTTGCATTGGAGGATATAATTAAAAAGACTAGAAAGTTTAGGGGCGAGAATTCCATCAAATTCTTTATAGTATTATGGGGTGTATCTGTCTGGGCCTGGGGCTTTGGAGGATTTTAGAGATTTAATTATGGATAAGATCTCTTGTTCTGAGCATGGGGCATTCAAGCTTCTTAGCAGGGTCTCCAATTGCGGAAGGAAGAGATAAAGAGTCTAGCCAAGAATCTTTGTGAGAGGGATCGGATCCCGGAGTGAACAATAAGGTTTGATAATAGGAGGTCAAGATCTGTAAAACCTTTTTGGGATGAGAGGCCAGTTGTCCCTGTCTATTTTTAAGTTTATACACATGTGTTGGCTGGAGGGATTGGTGGAGCTTACGAGTGAACATAGCTGATGCGGAGTTGCTGTAGAGAAGAAACGGAGCCTTAGACCAATAGGGGGATTTCTCTGTTTGTTCTGATAAGATTGTATCGAACGCTACTCATTCCTGATTAATTTGTCTCAAGATCTCAGGGGAATGAGATTGATAATGGATGTGATACAGCTTAAGGATAAGGAACAATTGTTCTTGTATAGACTGATGGTCAGTAGCCCTGTAGGTATAGGCTGGTTTGTATGTATATTATAGGGCTCCAACTCTAATGCCCTGTACACATGGTTGGATTTTCCGACGGAAAATGTGCGATCGGAGCTTGTTGTCAGAAATTCTGACCGTGTGGGCTCCATCGGACTTTTTACATCGGGTTTTCCGACACACAAAGTTTAAGAGCAGGCTATAAAATTTTCCGACAACAAAATCCAATCGCGTCAATTCCGACCGTGTTTGGACAATTCCGACGCACAAAGTGCCATGCATGCTCAGAAGAAATTCCGAGACGGAACTGCTCGGTCTGGTAAAATTAGCATTCAGAATGGATATAGCACTTTCGTCATGCTGCAATGTTTTAAATTGTTTAATGCAGCGCACTCTCTTCTTCTTTATAATGCTAGAAGAATGAAGTTGTTTTGCTGCTCATATTCACACAGAGTTCTCAAAAACTTCTTTCTTTATTAAGTGTTCTTGCATAGCAAGACCACTTACTGTTATCTCACATATATATTATTCTTATTATTATAGCCAAATTTACCACCCTAACTCCTCCCACAGTTTTTACACTACATAGACAAGTAATATACCGAAACGTGCGGATTGTTCCCGAATGGTGTGCTATTACTTTGTGGAACGTTTCGCCGAATGGTTCACGAAATATCGTCGTTTTTGCGGCGAAATTGGTCCCATAGGAATGAATAGGGAAACTAGAGTGGGAGATGACAAAAGCTGGAAAATCAGAACATGATTTCTAAACTGCCGCCACTCCCTCATTTTCAAGCCCACCTACACAAATCTTATATCAAAACGTTCAGCTATCCCTGCTGCCACTAAACATGTCCACGGCTAAGCCATAGTCCTGATAGTTTTCACAATATGACCATTTGTTTGCAACTCACGCCGTCCATTGACATTCATTGAAACTACACTCTAGCCCCCTCCAAATTTGAAGGGCAATTTCTAAACTGCGACTGTGCCTTCATTTTTAATATTTCAGAGACATACTATACATCCAAATCTAGGTCTGGGTCTTGTGATTCTCACAATATAAAGATCTTCGCTGTAGGATGTATAGTTTTTAAAATACGGCCATTTGTTTAGAGGTCATTTCAGGAAATTTTAGCCATTAATCAGAGTGTACTGTTATGCCGCGTACACACGGTCGGACTTTTCGTCTACAAAAGTCCGACAGCCTGTCCGACAGACTTCCGACGTACTTTCGGCGGACTTGCGGCAGACTTTCTTACGAACGGACTTGCACACACACGACCACACAAAAGTACGACAGCCTAGTACGCGGTGACGTACACCAAGTCCGACGAGACTATAAAACGGAAGTTCAATAGCCCGTACGACACCCTTTGGGCTCCTTCTGCTAATCTCGTGTTTATCTCGTGTTAGTAGAAGTTTGGTGAGAGACGATTCGCGCTTGTGAGACTCGTATTTTTCAGTTCGTTTTAACTGTTGTTCAGTCTGTGCTTGTGAGGTTTGTATCTGCTTTTCAGTGCGTTTGGTCAGTTGGCATTGAGAAATCTTTGTTTTATTGGCCGCTCGTTCCTGATTTTCAGGTCGTTCTTCACAGGCCTTGCTGTTCTTCAGTGCGTTCTGTTTAGTGCGTTCTGACCAGCCGACCGTTTTGAAGCCATGTTACCTGTACGTACTCGTCGTAGAGCTCGTGCATTGTATGTGCTTGGTGCTGTAGTTTATTCTTCAGCCCAAGACCAGTCCATGAACAGGGCGAGGAGGAGTTCATGGACCAAGAATTGGTTGCTTCAGCGTGACCAGTTCTGTCACATGCCTTTGCTCCGTGAGATCCGTGAGAATAATCCTGAGGATTTCAGGAACTTTCTCCGGATGACGGACCCCGTTTTTGACCGTTTGTTGGCTTTGCTGACCCCCTATATCAGCAGGCAGGATACCTGCATGAGGCAAGCCATCACTCCGGAGCAGAGGCTGGTCGCTACCTTGCGGTATTTGGCCACAGGGAGAAGCCTGCAGGACCTTAAGTTCTCGACAGGCATCTCCCCCCAGGCTCTGGGGATCATTATCCCAGAGACCTGTTCTGCCATCATACAGGTCCTGCAGAAGGACTATATTAAGGTAAGATATTTTTCTTTTATTAGCATCACATGTTCTTTTATGTAATCTTTGATAATGTGATGTATTTCTTGCTTCAAACACTACTTACCATCATTGCAATATAGTGTGAATGTCCCCTTTTTATCCTCACACATGCTGGAATTTTTTACTGTTATTTTTTGTCATGCATGTATATTTTCCTTCAATAACCTTCCCAGCATGAAGTGATGGGAACATATCCACCTAGTCTACTCATTTGGAATGTATTTTGTTTGAGTGTATTTAGTGTGCTGCTAATGAGCAATTATCTAGATTTCACAACCCCCCCCCCCCCCCCCCCCACCACCTAAACTCACTCCAAATAGTGTGCTGCTAATGAGCAATTATCTAGATTTCACAAACCCCCCACCCCCCCCCCCACCACCTAAACTCACTCCAAATAGTGTGCTGCTAATGAGCAATTATCTAGATTTCACAACCCCCCCACCCCCCCCCCACCTAAACTCACTCCAAATAGTGTGCTGCTAATGAGCAATTATCTAGATTTCACAACCCCCCCACCCCCACCCTCGTTAAAATTTGCTGGAATGTTCTGTGGTGTTGATTTGTCTAAAGCAAATATATGTTGCACTTTGCAAAATGCATGTGCACTCTACAAGTGCATTTGTTCCAGTGCTTTAGTAAATGAGCAGAAGCTCTGCTGATTTCCATCATCAAATCATATGCAAGCCTCAAAGTGTTTTCATTAATTGCCCTTGCATGTGATTGTGTACTCCTTGCAACATGAATGCCTTTTTACATTACCTCATTTACTGTAAGCTGGTTAGCAACTGCACCTGCAGAGTGCGACAACTGCAGTCTTGTAGCCTTTTTAGTCCCTAAATTCCTGCGTGTCCTAAAAGTAATTTTTTTTAGGGATTTCACAACCCCCTAAAATGTAATCAATGTTCCATCAGAGGGGGTGAGCAATCTGATAAGTGTGCCTTTCCATATTAGTTATTCCAGAACAATTAAATTATTGAATGTTATACTGATGCTGGGGAATAATGTTTTTAATTGTCTAATTTTCTTGCAATGTTAGCTTCCAAATTAATTGATTTTGGTTTTCTTGTTTGATTTCCCAGTTTCCTTCAACGCCACAGGAATGGCAGACTGTGGCATCCCATTTTGCCAGCCGTTGGGACTTTCCCAATTGTGGAGGGGCTATAGATGGGAAACATGTCCACATTGTGCCACCACCCCATTCGGGGTCATATTATTTTAATTATAAGGGGTTCCACAGTATTGTTTTAATGGCGGTGGTGTCGGCACACTATGATTTTTTATATGTGGACGTGGGGAAGAATGGCCGGATGTCGGATGGAGGAGTATTTGCCCAGACGGAGTTCTGCCAGCGTCTCCAGAGTGGTGGCCTGGGATTGCCACCTGATGAGGATAACGTGGAAGGACTCCCCTTTGTCTTCATTGCCGATGAAGCCTTCGCTCTCAGCAAGCACCTCATGAGGCCATTCCCCCAAAGAACCCTCACCCCGGAGAGGAGGGTTTTTAATTACCGGCTGGCCAGAGCTAGAAGAGTGGTTGAGAATGCGTTTGGAATTCTGGCCAGCCGGTTCCGCCTGTTTCAAACAGCCATTAATTTGGCGGAATACAAACTTAATTTTATCGTTTTATCGTGCTGCATTCTGCACAACTTTTTAAATAAGCATTCTCCAAATTATATAGGCACAGTTGGGCCTGAGGCCGGACAAATAGAAGCCAACCTTACAGGCCTGGATACTGTCCGTACTGGCTTGGCCCCCCAAAGTGCCCGTCAAGTTAGACAGCAATATGTTAATTATTTTATGGGTAGGGGGGCCATTGCAATGGGCCAGGATATATAATTTTTGACAATAAAAAAATTATTGATGAAATCTTGCATTATATTTATTGCTTGCCTTTCTTTTGGGCTGTCTCCTAGGTTATGGTCGAGCAGTTGTAGTGCCAACTGTATTGTAATTTTAAATGTCTAAATAAGCTCCATTGCCACTGTAACCAACTTTTTTACAATTATAACTAAAATGATACTGAGCCTTGAAATAACAAACCACACATTTATTTAATTCCTATAAGGAGATGTTTTTATTAATGGTTGTTATGCATTCCGTTCTGCATTTAATATAAAATGTTCATAGACAAAAATAGAATGATATCTTAATAATGTAGCAAAATATAATTATATCTAAATATTTATACCTAATCCACAAAAAAATATTTTTGGCTTTTTGATTTTCACA